>NW_022982672.1:0-16595 GCF_902652985.1 Pecten maximus
TAAAATTTTCTGATTTTTTTTTATCTAATTCAAATAACTTTATATTGAAATGTCTGTTTTCAATGTTTTTGTACCTGTCTAATATTTACCAGATAAATTGTATCTCACATCAAAACATTAGTGGAGGGGGTTCAACCTTTTGGTTATTTCATAAATCTTTCTCGGCACAAGTGTACTGAATAACCTTAAACGATATGAAATCTATACATCCGTGTCAAACTACGGTGTCTATCGTCATAATAGCATACCACCACACGAAACACTATCAAATAAAACATCTACAGGCTTTTCAGTCCATCATGATAGCTATAGGCGATAAAAAGTGTTCTTTCATTCATTCACGAGGCACGAATTGCATGAAACTTATAACATAATTCATCTGAAATTTATAAATAATCGCCTAAATCATGATCACAATCTGTTGTCGATGTGTGTATGACCGAATACAGAAAATTGGAGATAATATCCAATTTGCATATTTAAATTGCTCATTTAAATATGACGTAAAATTTGAGCATAGTAACATTTAAAATATTGTTGTGATGTCGGTTCTAGCCCACCATCCTCCCTTTAGTGCCGTTCTAATAAAGAACTATTCAAGCCGGAAATCTATGTGATGAGTTCATTTGCACATACACATGTATTTTGTTATTGTTACTTGAAAATCAATTGTTCAGCATTAATAAAAAGAACAGGTCCGGAGTTGTTTTTGTAAACAAAGAAATATGGACCCTACTGGAGTTTTACTCTCTTTCTAACATTTTGGGAGAAGCAGAATTTAATTGATATTTTTACGGAAATTTTTTCCGGTCAAACGTATGGCGAACGTTACTATACGTATGCTAGGGAATGGTATATGAATATAATGAAACTTATTTTCTGTCTAAACGTCCATAGACACAGAAAATTATTTTCTAAATGTACGAAATTTAATATGATATATATATCTGCTGTCTGACTTTCGATCAAATTTGTAAATTTATGTATTTCTAAATCGAAAGGTTAAAACACCTCTTCGTCTGCTAAACGTTCTGTTATATATAACAACTGATGGACAGTGGCCGAGGTAAGTCTCCAAACGAGACCAAGTGTGATTTTCCTGGCTTGCCTGGGTTGTCGCATGAACAAAGCCCCCTAATGGTAATACCGCTGATACCTGACCTCTCTAAGACGGCTCGGAATTGTACTCATCTATCTCTTGGATATGTTTTTGTTTACTATACGGCCATTGATCATATCTTAAATAGTGACTATTATTAAATAGTTTTGGATTTATTTCAGAAAATTAAGTGGAATTATATGTGTACATACAAAATGTAATCGGATATTGATAACCGTTGATTAAAGTATGTCATTAGTTTGTGCGTTAACTAAATAATGTGTCTATATATGGTTAACAAGGTAAGTGATTATATGTAGGGGTGATGTTGCCTCGGACAGTTGAATAAAGCTGGCAAACATTTACTCTAAAAGTACATCTTAACGGTTGATAAAAGGGATGAACAAAGTATCATACAACAGTTCTTTTGTTGTGTATAACTATTATACTACAATGAAAAACGAGATAATGTCTAAATTAACGATGTTTCGTGTTTTGGCATGTTTTCATGACGATACACGGCCTGGTTTGACACATATAAAGTTGTTAATTATCTGTATATATTTTCAAGGATAGCAGTTTGACAAAGCTATATAGTTTCAATCTAGCACAAATACGAATATGCTGTTTAAGTTTGTTAGATGTTTAAGGAGCTTGTCAGAAATCCATATTTTTCTCAAGAAATCAGTCCATTACATCAATCTCATTCGACCGAGGAATTGGTTTGTAACATGATTTAGTTTACAAAATGCCTCTACAGCGGATCGAACAAGCGACCCTCACGAAGGTCACAGGCCTAAGATATTAATTAAAATTGCAAAATATCCGAGTCCGATTTGTATATCCTGCAACAATACACGAATAAAAGTTGGTTATTTCTATTCTACCATGTACTGTTTAGCTCTGAGATCTACCTCTTTCTAATAGAAAAAGGGCAAGGAAACCCCGGGAAAACCTTGTAATTTATTTCTTGAGTATTGCATTATTTTGTTGATAAAATATACATTTCTTTACAAGCACTACAGTACTACAATCAAGAACATGTATCATATGACATTGATTTTGAAAATAAAAAAAAAGGGATGAAAAAAAGCGGCCTTCGTAGGATTCGAACTGGCGTCGTGATAAAAAGCTGAGGTGAGACTAAACCATTAGCCCACTCGGCTATAATAACCGTATTAGATACATAACATTGTAACAACCGTGACTCACGAGCGTGTATTATAGACACGAGCGTAAACCAATCTAACCTGTTGTTGCATAGCAAACATGGTAGAATTATTAATTATGCATTGTTTAAAGCATATTGCAGCTAAACACATTATCCATACCTTAAAAATTATACTTTCTTTTAAAAATTGTAGTAGTATGTACATACCTATGTCATCCAGAGTATATATTGTTGTGATATCACATCACAATGCACTATCAAATTAGACATTAACCCGATTTTCAATCATGCCTAGCACGACATAGATCAATACTAGTACTTTGATATTATTGTAACTTTCACAAAAAATAGTTTAGAAAAGCTCTCGAATTCTATGGTTTCTGATTTTTTTTTATCTAATTCAAATAACTTTATATTGAAATGTCTGTTTTCAATGTTTTTGTACCTGTCTAATATTTACCAGATAAATTGTATCTCACATCAAAACATTAGTGGAGGGGGTTCAACCTTTTGGTTATTTCATAAATCTTTCTCGGCACAAGTGTACTGAATAACCTTAAACGATATGAAATCTATACATCCGTGTCAAACTACGGTGTCTATCGTCATAATAGCATACCACCACACGAAACACTATCAAATAAAACATCTACAGGCTTTTCAGTCCATCATGATAGCTATAGGCGATAAAAAGTGTTCTTTCATTCATTCACGAGGCACGAATTGCATGAAACTTATAACATAATTCATCTGAAATTTATAAATAATCGCCTAAATCATGATCACAATCTGTTGTCGATGTGTGTATGACCGAATACAGAAAATTGGAGATAATATCCAATTTGCATATTTAAATTGCTCATTTAAATATGACGTAAAATTTGAGCATAGTAACATTTAAAATATTGTTGTGATGTCGGTTCTAGCCCACCATCCTCCCTTTAGTGCCGTTCTAATAAAGAACTATTCAAGCCGGAAATCTATGTGATGAGTTCATTTGCACATACACATGTATTTTGTTATTGTTACTTGAAAATCAATTGTTCAGCATTAATAAAAAGAACAGGTCCGGAGTTGTTTTTGTAAACAAAGAAATATGGACCCTACTGGAGTTTTACTCTCTTTCTAACATTTTGGGAGAAGCAGAATTTAATTGATATTTTTACGGAAATTTTTTCCGGTCAAACGTATGGCGAACGTTACTATACGTATGCTAGGGAATGGTATATGAATATAATGAAACTTATTTTCTGTCTAAACGTCCATAGACACAGAAAATTATTTTCTAAATGTACGAAATTTAATATGATATATATCTGCTGTCTGACTTTCGATCAAATTTGTAAATTTATGTATTTCTAAATCGAAAGGTTAAAACACCTCTTCGTCTGCTAAACGTTCTGTTATATATAACAACTGATGGACAGTGGCCGAGGTAAGTCTCCAAACGAGACCAAGTGTGATTTTCCTGGCTTGCCTGGGTTGTCGCATGAACAAAGCCCCCTAATGGTAATACCGCTGATACCTGACCTCTCTAAGACGGCTCGGAATTGTACTCATCTATCTCTTGGATATGTTTTTGTTTACTATACGGCCATTGATCATATCTTAAATAGTGACTATTATTAAATAGTTTTGGATTTATTTCAGAAAATTAAGTGGAATTATATGTGTACATACAAAATGTAATCGGATATTGATAACCGTTGATTAAAGTATGTCATTAGTTTGTGCGTTAACTAAATAATGTGTCTATATATGGTTAACAAGGTAAGTGATTATATGTAGGGGTGATGTTGCCTCGGACAGTTGAATAAAGCTGGCAAACATTTACTCTAAAAGTACATCTTAACGGTTTATAAAAGGGATGAACAAAGTATCATACAACAGTTCTTTTGTTGTGTATAACTATTATACTACAATGAAAAACGAGATAATGTCTAAATTAACGATGTTTCGTGTTTTGGCATGTTTTCATGACGATACACGGCCTGGTTTGACACATATAAAGTTGTTAATTATCTGTATATATTTTCAAGGATAGCAGTTTGACAAAGCTATATAGTTTCAATCTAGCACAAATACGAATATGCTGTTTAAGTTTGTTAGATGTTTAAGGAGCTTGTCAGAAATCCATATTTTTCTCAAGAAATCAGTCCATTACATCAATCTCATTCGACCGAGGAATTGGTTTGTAACATGATTTAGTTTACAAAATGCCTCTACAGCGGATCGAACAAGCGACCCTCACGAAGGTCACAGGCCTAAGATATTAATTAAAATTGCAAAATATCCGAGTCCGATTTGTATATCCTGCAACAATACACGAATCAAAGTTGGTTATTTCTATTCTACCATGTACTGTTTAGCTCTGAGATCTACCTCTTTCTAATAAAGAATGAAGTGTAGTGAGGGGCGATAACTCATTAGAGTTATCGTTCCTTACGGAACGTAATGATAATACGAGCTAATTCGCCTATTTTGCCGGATATAATAGCGATTTGAGGACAGAAAAAATGGCACATACAATTTGGTTGATACTTTGAGCCATTGTAAAACTCGGCTCGATCTAGGTCTGGGTGTATCTGGTATCTCTGTGGAAAATCGTTTTTGTGAGATATTTTGGGTCAAACATGTCAAAATCGACAATTTGACCGAGAGGTTCTGTTTAAATCGCCCTCAAAATTCAGAAAAAAATCCAGAGATATATACAATGGTCATACAAAGAGATAAATGTTTCCTGAATAAAACAGTCTGTTTAGTTTTTCGATATCTTTAGCAGAACGGCCACAATATTGTTTTGAAAATGGCCTATTTTTTCGACCTTCTCAGTATTTTTCCACTCGACTGGGGTAATTACCTATAAATAGGCTGCCTGTTTTGATGACGCTAGACCGGACGTTTCCTTTCCGTTTAGCACGGTTGGAACAGATGGACCGGGTCGGCACACAGAGTTATCAGCATTAAAATCATTGTGGATCAACTGGTTTTATATTTGTTTTGCGCGAATCATATTGATGATGTCTTTTTAAGTCTGTATTAACATCAACAGGTCCGTTAAGATTGATGTATGAAGTTTATACGTGATGGAAATTATTAACATATTTGGTTCTGTCGGCTTGTCCGCATATATAAAGGAAAACTATAGAATAACGCCATCCGGAACTCATCGGGTATTGTCCCTGAAATGATTCCCCGAGGAGTTCCGGATAGAATAACACCCGGGACTTCATGCCGCTTACTCGTTCAACTCAAGGCTTAAACTGCAGTCAAAGTGAGTTATATTACATTTTACCGCAAGGACCAGGACTTAATTAATATTATATCATATTAAAGGTGACATTGGAGGTTATAGCTGTTCTACTATGACCAAATTGGTTGCTTGACATGATCAGTAATGGGTATTCATCGTCAACCCAGACCAGCGTTCAGTTCTTTTCGATAACAAATTATCTAAACTCGCGTAAGCTTGTAAATGTCATACGTGTTCATTCACGTTTTAGAGACGGTCGACGTTTAAATATGTAATATTTATTTTCTGTATCGTTTGTTTGTTTAATGAAATTACTGTTTCGTTAGGCCTAGTTAATTGATATATGTTTATGTTTTGATATCTTAATCAGCTGCTATTTGTTTATGTCGAGGAGCAACGTTTCGAGAATCATATCACATACATATCAGCTTACAATGACACGAACTTTCAAGGAACTACTGTACATGTACTTCAGTACATACTAGCAGTATACTGTACATGTACTTCAGTACACACACTAACAGTATATTGATCAATTTGTTTTCAATAACAGTTTTTTTCTCAATTTTTTAATGAATTATTTATATATATTCAAATGCTTTAAATTTTGAAATAAAAGTCTCTGACCTGCCCTTTATTGAAATGGTTCTTAGGACAGTGACAAATTATATCATCTTTTGTATTGATAAGTGAATGAAGTAAATTTTCAAATATATTTGCCTCAAATACCATACAACATATTTTAACCTTACACTTTCATGCATCGAAGAAAATAATATGCATGAAAGCTTTCCTGACAAATTTAAGCTAACATATTGTCAATTATTATGTCGCATTAGGTAAAATTCAGTTACTTTGGGTGTAGAAAGATGGTGTGTAATTTTTTTTAACTTTTGAAATTAAATTTATTTCAGCTTATTACAAAAAAGTAAAAGATGGAAAATTATTTGACAAAATCAAAGAGTTACCAGGTTTTAGCTATCACAATTTTACTAGTCGACTTTGAAATTTCATCAATTAGTAAATTTTCAAATATCTATAAGTTGCTTTATTATAAATTCCATATCAAAATATTTCAACCCTTTGCTTACTTACATGAGCAAAAGAAAGCCATGTGCGTGAAACCGGTTCTGACAATTTTACTAAAATTAGCTAAAATTATGTCAATTGTTATGTTGCATTAAGTTAAATTAACTAATTTAGGGTTTGGAACCTTGTTTTTATTTTCATCTTTTGAATTTAAATCAATATTAACATATTAAAAAAGGTATTATAGAAAATTACTTGTTATAAAATTAAAGAATTGCCAATATTTTATTATTATTCTATAAGATAGTTTTTCTTCAAAATGTGGGTCCTCCTAAAGACATGAACGGACCTGAATCTGGACCTGAATGGGTTTTAAAGGTGTTTATTGATTATAAATGTGTTATTTCTCAGTGTTTTATGCAAGAATGGGTGTTATTACATGTCGAAACACCATTTTCATTCGAAAAAACAAATTTGAATGATGTTTTTTAAAGCTTGTTAAATGAATCGCTAATCCAACGACAAACACAGCGGATCAGAATGGGATCGAGTGGACCTATAAACTGTGTATAGTTTCACTGCAGACATACTCCCACTTTTTTGGCCAGGACACTAAAGGACACAGTCCGCCTGGCAACTATAATATCTTTAATATTTTTGTTCATCAAAATGATATCAGACAACTATTCCAGTGGCAGAGGAATTAGTTGAATTTTTTTTTTTTTTTAACTGTTTTTACATTTTAAAATGTTTTAGCTTATACATTTTATACATAGCTATTACATAATTATTTAAATAAGCTGGGTACATTAGCCCTCACGTAACAATAAATTACTTTTTATAAGTATTAGACAGCTAACAAATTTTCCTCCTCCTTTTCATGTTAAATCCTTTGTTTTTTTATTAAATTTCTACTGCCGCTTTTTTCTGCATTTTTTCTTATATACTTTTGATACGCATACACTAGTATAAGATAAAAACCCGCATACACTATAGGGACGCCCCGGACCATCTATACCTCCAGCCAAGCCCGGCAAAAGGACAAAGTACTGTACCTTACGGAAGCAGTGACGTTCTCGACTGTCGGGTGTAACTGGTGGCCTTAGACCCGGGGTACATAACAGACGCATTATATATCGCCCCTTATTTGAACACCAACATACAACAATAATCTCACTCTTGAACACACATACAAAATGTATATATCTACCGATATTTTTTGTAAAAATAACTTAAAATATATATAAAGATAAAATTTTAATATAATTATATAGCAAGCCTCTTGGCTCCCTTCGGTCGCCCTCCCACGACAAAAAAACTATAACGTGGGATAATTTTACACCACCATAGAGCGACTGGCGTACATGGGCTTGTCCACAACGCGTCCCCCCCCCCCCCCCCCCACCCCACCCCCACCCCCCCATTGGTTTGGTTTCTGCAGATATAGCCACTCATAGTCGTTGCTTTACTAGTGCTTTACTGTTAATCTGGTATATAATAATTTATCATTTTTAATACTTATTGTTAGACTAGATATTTTTCCTATATTTTCAAAAAATAATTTTACTAAGTAATTGTGTAGTGCTAATAGTGTTGTTAGTTTTTTTTCATGATGGCCACCCTAGTGTTTGGCAATTCTCAGATTAGGTATTTTTACCAACATTTTGAAAATGGCAATAACTGTGACATGCATGTTATTTCTAAAAGTGGATTAACATTTGAAAAGGCTTGGAATCAGTTGAAGAACTTAGTAACAAATTTTGGTCCTCCACTTGGGTTATGATGAATTGGCTAAAGGGGAAGCTGATGAAGTTCTTTCTAAGTACCAAACTCTTGTAGAAAATGTCTCTTTTTTTCAGTCGATAGGTATTCATTAGTGCTTTAAATAATAAATAGGTTTTCATCTGCAGCCCGCATTGAGCGTATAAATGCTCGGATGTAAATCATTAATCATTAACATTTCAAATGGCCAAGAGTTCTACATTTTTTTCAAAAGTTTTATTATTTGTTGAATACTCACACGGGCATGTCTAGACTCCCATTCAGGCCCAACCGATCCCGTTCAGGTCGACAATGTTTGTTGGTTCGATTAGCGACTCGTTTACATAACTTTATTAAAATATATATCTTTTATTTAAAAAAAAAATAGAAATGGTATTTTACTATGAAATAACATCTCTTCTTGCATTATGCACAAAAATATTATACAAACTTAGCTATAATACAGTTAAAATCCCGTTCAGGTCCACTCGATCCCATTCAGGTCCCCCGTGTTTGTCAGTTCGAATAGCGACCCATTTATCGAGCTTTAAAAAACATCATTCAAATTTGTTTTTTTCAAATGAAAATGTTGTTTCGACATGTAATAACACCCATTCTTGCATGAAACACTGAGAAATAACACATTTATAATCAATAAACACCTTTAAAACCCATTCAGGTCCAGATTCAGGTCCTTTCAGGTCCATTCATGTCATATTGAAATTAGTAAATTTTCAAATATCTTAACCTAAAATACTTTATCAACATATTTCAACATTTGTTTACATAAACCTGTTCTGACAAAATTATACATTATTAAAATAAAATCAATTATGAATTGATTCATTTTGTCGCATTTACATGTAATTAGATTGCGAGAAACCTGTTGTAACAAAATTATACTTAAACAACTTAATTATTATGTCGCATTAAGTTAAATTCAGTAATTTTGGGTTAAAAACCATGTTATAAAGGTAACATTATTTGTTTTGATACTTTGATTTTAAAATAATTTCAACTTTATACAAAAGGTATTACAGAAAATAATCAGACAAAATGAAAGAATTAATAGGATTTATCTAATAATCATAAGTTTACAAAATAATCTCCTTGGAAAAATCATCTGCGCACAGGTAAAAATCAGTAAATTTTGAGAATATCTTTTGCCTCAAATACTATACTAACTGTAACATATTTAATTAAACCTTTTGTTTACATATGTCGAAGAAAAGAATGTGCAAGAAATAAATTCTGACAAATTAAAAGAAATTGAACTATTATATATTTATCATATATCTCATTAAGTCAGCTTAAGTTATTATAGGTGGGGAACCATATACTGTATACATTTTATTACTTTTGTATTAAGATTTATTTTAACTTACTACAAATGTTTTATAGAGATTATTTGACAATATCAAAGAATTATATAACGGATTTAATTATCAAAATTTTACAAAATAGTCTTCGAACAGCTGCACAGGGACCTGTGTAAACAGTTCGCAATGTATGTTTCTGTTTTAAGGCCATCACTGCCGTGGAAAATATATTAACATCAGGAGGCGCATTCTACTTTGCAGGCCTCTGACTGCAATCAATTTCCCTCTTGTGTTCTACTCAAGTAAAAATACTGTAGAAACAAAAAAATAAAGAGGTTTGAACAGTTAATTGCAATTGAAAGCCTCACACCGCAGTAAATTGCGGTTGTCCTTGGACAAGACACTTTGAAGTACTTTCCTTACTGTTGATGGTGTGCGACGGGCCTCCAATGTGTTGTTCAGTGAGATAGTCACCAACTACTACAAAGAGACCCACCTCAAAATAAAAGGGTGATTATCACAGAAAACATAGAAAATCAAACATGTAAGAGTAAGATATTTATTTTCAGTGCTGTCATGGTTGTGTCCTGGATGCCGGCATACGACAGCCCACCTGCATGTTGTTCGGTGAGGTAGTCACCAACTACTACAATGAGAACAGGCCCCAAACTAAGAGATGCCAGTTATTTTTCAGAAACCGGGCAAATTTCTATCTGATAAAACTAAAGGGTTGAAAAAAGTTATTAAAAAAGAACATGATTCATTTTACTTGATTAAGCTTCATTTACATAAAGTATTGTTCAAATTCACTTAAAACAATTTAAAACTTGTTAATTACCTAATTTTGATCAGGGAAAGATAAAGGGAGATAACTCGCTCATCTAGTCATGATGTTTTAAAATTAATTATCAATTATAATGTAGCAATTATTGATATTTCCCTTTCTATTAATGATTGATCGATCAAGAACTTTATAGTGATTCCAGACACTACTTATAAGAAGTTGCAAAATTTTCGAATAAAAAAAATTATTATAGACATTTTCTAATTTGCTTGACATGGACCACTGACACAGACACTGATAATGACTTTGAACAAAAGGGAAATTCTCAAAATGCCATTTTATTGAAATAGATTGAGCAAAAACCAAACAATTTTCCTTCTCTATTTGTATTTTGGTTCCACTGGCAAATTCAAAAAATGGGATTTTCCTCACGCTAGTATGAATTATTAACCTTTTCCTCCAAGATTGAAATTGGGGTGAGTTAATTCCCATAAAATCATGAAGATTTACATCTGAACAAGTTAATCCCTATATTTTGAGGAAATTGGTCCAAATTTAGATATTGTCCGATTGCAATGAAATTTGGTATGTAACAGGTACATCATGGGACATCGGTTACTTTCGTAACCTCACTTTAGGAGGCCGCGGTGGCCGAGTGGTTAAGGTGTACCGACACTTTATCACTAGGACTCCACCACTGGGTTGCGAGTTCAAATCCTAGGTGGGACAGTTGCCAGGTACTGACAGTAGGCCGGTGGTTTTTCTCCGGGTACTCCGGCTTTCCTTTATTCACCTCCAAAACTTGGCATGTCCTTAAATTACTTTGGCTGTTAATAGGACGTTAAACAAACCAAACGCCACTTTAACTTTTTTTTAACAAAGTGGCAACCATTTCCTGATTTCTCATTGTTCCTGATTAAAATATTGTCCTATTTTAATGACATTTGATTTGTATGTACATCATGGGAAACCAGTCACTTTCGTAGCCTGATATTCACATTTAACAAACAGGTCACCATTTTCTGGCATCTGATTGGTCCAAATTAAGATACTATCTGATAGTGTCCGATTTTAATGACATTTGGTTTGTAGGTCCATCACGGGACATTGGCAACTCTTGTAACCTCACTTTCACATTATAACAAAATGGCCACCAATTACTGGCCTCTGATTGGTCCAAATTAAAGTATTGTCAGATTGTAATGAAATTCGATATCTAGGTACATCATGAATGTAACCTCAATTTCACGTTTTAACAAAATGGCCACCATGCATCAACTGAGCTCTGATTGGTTCAAATTTAGATATCGTCCGAATTTGATGAAATTTGATATGTAAGTACATCAAGGACACTGGTTCCTGTCGTAGCCTCACTTTAACGCTTTAAACAAAATGGCCACCAATTTCTTGCCTCTGATTGGTGGAAATTTAGATATAGTTCGATTTTAATTCAATTTGGTAAAAGGAGGCATTAGGGGATCGCAAGTTCAACTGTATGGGTTTTTTTTTTTGTCTTATGAACCACACAGTCTTTTTATTGGCCGAAACTCAGATATTGAGCGGTTTTTATGAAACTGCTGAAACAGAGCTATCGCCCCTCACTACGCTTCATTCTTTCTCTGACATCCTTCAGGTGTCACCTCACTAGTAGAAAAAGGGCAAGGAAACCCCGGGAAAACCTTGTAATTTATTTCTTGAGTATTGCATTATTTTGTTGATAAAATACACATTTCTTTACAAGCACTACAGTACTACAATCAAGAACATGTATCATATGACATTGATTTTGAAAATAAAAAAAAGGGATGAAAAAAAGCGGCCTTCGTAGGATTCGAACTGGCGTCGTGATAAAAAGCTGAGGTGAGACTAAACCATTAGCCCACTCGGCTATAATAACCGTATTAGATACATAACATTGTAACAACCGTGACTCACGAGCGTGTATTATAGACACGAGCGTAAACCAATCTAACCTGTTGTTGCATAGCAAACATGGTAGAATTATTAATTATGCATTGTTTAAAGCATATTGCAGCTAAACACATTATCCATACCTTAAAAATTATACTTTCTTTTAAAAATTGTAGTAGTATGTACATACCTATGTCATCCAGAGTATATATTGTTGTGATATCACATCACAATGCACTATCAAATTAGACATTAACCCGATTTTCAATCATGCCTAGCACGACATAGATCAATACTAGTACTTTGATATTATTGTAACTTTCACAAAAAATAGTTTAGAAAAGCTCTCGAATTCTATAGTTTCTGATTTTTTTTTATCTAATTCAAATAACTTTATATTGAAATGTCTGTTTTCAATGTTTTTGTACCTGTCTAACATTTACCAGATAAATTGTATCTCACATCAAAACATTAGTGGAGGGGGTTCAACCTTTTGGTTATTTCATAAATCTTTCTCGGCACAAGTGTACTGAATAACCTTAAACGATATGAAATCTATACATCCGTGTCAAACTACGGTGTCTATCGTCATAATAGCATACCACCACACGAAACACTATCAAATAAAACATCTACAGGCTTTTCAGTCCATCATGATAGCTATAGGCGATAAAAAGTGTTCTTTCATTCATTCACGAGGCACGAATTGCATGAAACTTATAACATAATTCATCTGAAATTGATAAATAATCGCCTAAATCATGATCACAATCTGTTGTCGATGTGTGTATGACCGAATACAGAAAATTGGAGATAATATCCAATTTGCATATTTAAATTGCTCATTTAAATATGACGTAAAATTTGAGCATAGTAACATTTAAAATATTGTTGTGATGTCGGTTCTAGCCCACCATCCTCCCTTTAGTGCCGTTCTAATAAAGAACTATTCAAGCCGGAAATCTATGTGATGAGTTCATTTGCACATACACATGTATTTTGTTATTGTTACTTGAAAATCAATTGTTCAGCATTAATAAAAAGAACAGGTCCGGAGTTGTTTTTGTAAACAAAGAAATATGGACCCTACTGGAGTTTTACTCTCTTTCTAACATTTTGGGAGAAGCAGAATTTAATTGATATTTTTACGGAAATTGTTTCCGGTCAAACGTATGGCGAACGTTACTATACGTATGCTAGGGAATGGTATATGAATATAATGAAACTTATTTTCTGTCTAAACGTCCATAGACACAGAAAATTATTTTCTAAATGTACGAAATTTAATATGATATATATATCTGCTGTCTGACTTTCGATAAAATTTGTAAATTTATGTATTTCTAAATCGAAAGGTTAAAACACCTCTTCGTCTGCTAAACGTTCTGTTATATATAACAACTGATGGACAGTGGCCGAGGTAAGTCTCCAAACGAGACCAAGTGTGATTTTCCTGGCTTGCCTGGGTTGTCGCATGAACAAAGCCCCCTAATGGTAATACCGCTGATACCTGACCTCTCTAAGACGGCTCGGAATTGTACTCATCTATCTCTTGGATATGTTTTTGTTTACTATACGGCCATTGATCATATCTTAAATAGTGACTATTATTAAATAGTTTTGGATTTATTTCAGAAAATTAAGTGGAATTATATGTGTACATACAAAATGTAATCGGATATTGATAACCGTTGATTAAAGTATGTCATTAGTTTGTGCGTTAACTAAATAATGTGTCTATATATGGTTAACAAGGTAAGTGATTATATGTAGGGGTGATGTTGCCTCGGACAGTTGAATAAAGCTGGCAAACATTTACTCTAAAAGTACATCTTAACGGTTTATAAAAGGGATGAACAAAGTATCATACAACAGTTCTTTTGTTGTGTATAACTATTATACTACAATGAAAAACGAGATAATGTCTAAATTAACGATGTTTCGTGTTTTGGCATGTTTTCATGACGATACACGGCCTGGTTTGACACATATAAAGTTGTTAATTATCTGTATATATTTTCAAGGATAGCAGTTTGACAAAGCTATATAGTTTCAATCTAGCACAAATACGAATATGCTGTTTAAGTTTGTTAGATGTTTAAGGAGCTTGTCAGAAATCCATATTTTTCTCAAGAAATCAGTCCATTACATCAATCTCATTCGACCGAGGAATTGGTTTGTAACATGATTTAGTTTACAAAATGCCTCTACAGCGGATCGAACAAGCGACCCTCACGAAGGTCACAGGCCTAAGATATTAATTAAAATTGCAAAATATCCGAGTCCGATTTGTATATCCTGCAACAATACACGAATCAAAGTTGGTTATTTCTATTCTACCATGTACTGTTTAGCTCTGAGATCTACCTCTTTCTAATAGAAAAAGGGCAAGGAAACCCCGGGAAAACCTTGTAATTTATTTCCTGAGTATTGCATTATTTTGTTGATAAAATATACATTTCTTTACAAGCACTACAGTACTACAATCAAGAACATGTATCATATGACATTGATTTTGAAAATTAAAAAAAAAGGGATGAAAAAAGCGGCCTTCGTAGGATTCGAACTGGCGTCGTGATAAAAAGCTGAGGTGAGACTAAACCATTAGCCCACTCGGCTATAATAACCGTATTAGATACATAACATTGTAACAACCGTGACTCACGAGCGTGTATTATAGACACGAGCGTAAACCAATCTAACCTGTTGTTGCATAGCAAACATGGTAGAATTATTAATTATGCATTGTTTAAAGCATATTGCAGCTAAACACATTATCCATACCTTAAAAATTATACTTTCTTTTAAAAATTGTAGTAGTATGTACATACCTATGTCATCCAGAGTATATATTGTTGTGATATCACATCACAATGCACTATCAAATTAGACATTAACCCGATTTTCAATCATGCCTAGCACGACATAGATCAATACTAGTACTTTGATATTATTGTAACTTTCACAAAAAATAGTTTAGAAAAGCTCTCGAATTCTATAGTTTCTGATTTTTTTTTATCTAATTCAAATAACTTTATATTGAAATGTCTGTTTTCAATGTTTTTGTACTTAACTAACATTTACCAGATAAATTGTATCTCACATCAAAACATTAGTGGAGGGGGTTCAACCTTTTGGTTATTTCATAAATCTTTCTCGGCACAAGTGTACTGAATAACCTTAAACGATATGAAATCTATACATCCGTGTCAAACTAAGGTGTCTATCGTCATAATAGCATACCACCACACGAAACACTATCAAATAAAACATCTACAGGCTTTTCAGTCCATCATAATAGCTATAGGCGATAAAAAGTGTTCTTTCATTCATTCACGAGGCACGAATTGCATGAAACTTATAACATAATTCATCTGAAATTTATAAATAATCGCCTAAATCATGATCACAATCTGTTGTCGATGTGTGTATGACCGAATACAGAAAATTGGAGATAATATCCAATTTGCATATTTAAATTGCTCATTTAAATATGACGTAAAATTTGAGCATAGTAACATTTAAAATATTGTTGTGATGTCGGTTCTAGCCCACCATCCTCCCTTTAGTGCCGTTCTAATAAAGAACTATTCAAGCCGGAAATCTATGTGATGAGTTCATTTGCACATACACATGTATTTTGTTATTGTTACTTGAAAATCAATTGTTCAGCATTAATAAAAAGAACAGGTCCGGAGTTGTTTTTGTAAACAAAGAAATATGGACCCTACTGGAGTTTTACTCTCTTTCTAACATTTTGGGAGAAGCAGAATTTAATTGATATTTTTACGGAAATTGTTTCCGGTCAAACGTATGGCGAACGTTACTATACGTATGCTAGGGAATGGTATATGAATATAATGAAACTTATTTTCTGTCTAAACGTCCATAGACACAGAAAATTATTTTCTAAATGTACGAAATCTAATATGATATATATATCCGCTGTCTGACTTTCGATAAAATTTGTAAATTTATGTATTTCTAAATCGAAAGGTTAAAACACCTCTTCGTCTGCTAAACGTTCTGTTATATATAACAACTGATGGACAGTGGCCGAGGTAAGTCTCCAAACGAGACCAAGTGTGATTTTCCTGGCTTGCCTGGGTTGTCGCATGAACAAAGCCCCCTAATGGTAATACCGCTGACCCCTGACCTCTCTAAGAGTGCTCGGAATAGTACTCATCTAACACTGGCTACATATCTCTTGTATATATATATAGAATTATATATAGAAGTACGTTAAATAGACAGTATATGACATTTCA
>NW_022982673.1:0-27224 GCF_902652985.1 Pecten maximus
TATTGCCAAAAACTAATCAAAACTATTTAAATCTATGATCTTGGGACGCCTAACTGTAAATGAAGTGGTGCAAAGCAAACATCATTATGACAAAATATGTATCAAATGTGAAAAGTATTCTTCGTTAGCTAATATATATATTCAACAGTAAAACACTTAACCAAAATTATGTCCATTATCTGAATGTTGATGTCAAGGAGATTAGTAAATCGTGCTGATCTTGGGGGTGAAAGACTACGAATGTGAACAAGCTAAAAAACTGTTCATATAATTATCGGTTAGCATCTTTTATACTAGTAGAGTCCTTTTTTACTTGTGAAAACGGGTAACAACCACTTGCGTATAGTCCTTCTAGTAGGAAACGGCAGCTACATTGCCCGGTGTTCCTTAAGTTTGAGAGGAATTTTTTGTTCTTCAGTTCAAGCGCCCCAGTTTTCAATTCTGGATACCAAAGTAGCTGATAAACATCAGAGCACGCTTTGTTGGTTTGTTCAAAGAACACCAGAGGGATGTTTGTCTCCAAGCCCATGCAGTTTTGTTAGAATATATCTAAGAGACTGCCCGGACCACTGTGTTGGGGAGGCAATCCTTTTGGTCAGAAAGAAGTTTGTCCTAGAGCAAGCACCGAACCATTAGATAGCCTACAAAGTTTGTATATTTTTCGCAGTGTTTCTATTGTATTTTGTTGCCAGATCCTGTTAAAACAACTTGTATATAATCTCCCCGGGTAATCTCTTTGTGTTTCATGGATTCCTGATAAATCATTTCTCATTTTGTTACATAGGAAACGTGCGCCTCCTGACCACTGTCATGTGCCAAGAAAGTTTATTATCTTGAATTGATCACGCTCTGGATCTCTCAAAAGAAAAAACTATTTTAGATGGAGGTAATTAGGATAGAACTTGATGCAAATCCGCATTACTAATCATTGAACTTTGATAACTTATTGTAAATTAGTTGAGCACGGATTTGACATTCTTTAAGCCAAAATATTGCTATTTTGTGGTGTGCAATTTCTAATCATTCTTGTATGGTCCATTAGATTGCAACTTGCCATCGACTAAAGAAAATGCAGGTATTTGCGATTGGCACATGGTGTATATCCCCTCGGCTAAGGTCCAGTATTTGGCATCAGTCTTGTGTGTGTTTGCTGTGGAACACAGAAAAATACTTGTCAACTTTTGGGCTCGATTAAAATGATGTTGCCAAGATATTATCAGTGTGATTATATACATCTACGAATTTTCCCTAAAGTAAACGTTTAAAGTGTCCCATTTCGTACTTTCTACATCTTAAAATAATTTCATAACATGCAAAAAGGATTAATATACTACAACTGCAAGCTTACTAAAATGCATTATGATCACCACTCAAAGAATGATGGGTGTGTTTTTTTATCAAGCACTACTACCAATTGACCATTTAAGATTTTTCCGTGTAGCATTTATTCAGCAACACAAACTCATCAAATATCATTTAACCTTCATATATACAATTTTAAAATTTCAAAAATCTTTTCTCCAACTCCCAAAGTAGGGTAGAAGATAAAATGCTCTTCAAGATATAAAAATGTTTTTTAAGTCCTTTACCAAAAAATTGTGATATTTCATGACCCTGAGGGTCTCATATTTCCCCTGAAGGAGCGGGCTAAAACTTTACTACAGATTATAAGGAAAATCACAATTTAATATCATTTGTTTGATTTGTATTGGAATTCATTTATAATTTGATTAACATTATCAGATTGAATGACAGCTCGAGGTATTGCCAATGTTGGTCTTGATGACCCCCTTGAACTGAGGGTGGGGCCAAAAAAGGCTCAGTTAAATTAATTAAATATTCAAAATTAAAGTGTCCGTTAAGGCCCATGGTCCTCTTGTTTACTACAGAAATGTATAGATTTTTTTTTTTTAATCTACTGATAGATAACAGAAGAAACCCCCTGATTTTCGTCTTAGGATATTTATTGACAAATAATATACAAATCTAAAACAATTATCAGTTAATAGCAGGGCTCATTTAAAATTGATTTAAATAAGGGCAACTTACCTGGCATGTCTCGGCCAAAACACTACATTTGCCAATCCTTGTTGGAAATATGTAAATCGCCCGCAGGGTCTAATGGTTCATATGATAGAAGCTTTGATTCTGAATCCAAGCAGGCTCCCCGTAAATGTAGTGCGCCGTGTGAAAGTACCACAACAAAGACACTGTGACATCAAGATAGAAGTATTTCATCCCCAAAAATATTCTACAGTTTGGATTGAAGTTTAGCAGGATTTTTTTTTTAATTACTAGTATTTACTGTCATGAATTCCTTGGTTAAAATACTGGGAGGTTAATATAAGAAGTTTGGTAAGTTTCAGTAAATCAGTTACAGTTGATAAGTCTATGATATGACATTGACGTGGTAACAAGTTACCATGTTTCTCCAGTAAGTTAGATAAGTCTATGATATGACATTGACGTGGTAACAAGTTACCATGTTTCTCCAGTAAGATAGATAAGTCTATGATATGACATTGACGTGGTAACAAGTTACCATGTTTCTCGAGTAAGATAGATAAGTCTATGATATGACATTGACGTGGTAACAAGTTACCATGTTTCTCCAGTAAGATAGATTAGTCTATGGTATGACATTGACGTGATAACAAGTTACCATGTTTCTCGAGTAAGAAAAAAATATACACTAATAATTTCTGGAAAATTATACATTAATAATTTCTGGAAAATTATACACTAATAATTTCTGGAAAATTATACATTAATAATTTCTGGAAAGTTATACGCTAATGATTTCTGGAAAATTATACACTAATGAATTCTGGAAAATTATACACTGATAACTACAGGAAAATTCAACAAATAGTTAAATGCAAATTATCACCAGGTAGAGAAAATTAAAACGAAGCAAAAATAATTGGAAGAAACTTTGAAATTATATTGACCAAGAAATTAGGTTATAAAAAATGATACATATTTAAATATTTACAAGAAAGTTGACATATAAATACAATTAATTTACTCAAAGTAAACTTCGGCTTATTTCAAGACAATGAATAACCATTTGTTTGCATTTTTACTGAACTTCAATTAACATAGAATATTAAGAAAAATAAATTGTAATTTGAAAAAAAATTTAGATCTCTCATTCTTCTTCTGTAGCAAAACAGATATAGATCTTATTTGAATTGGATTGATAAATATTAAACATGAATATTTACAGAAATATTAAAGACAAACATTTGAATTTATAGGAAACTTCGATATATAATTACAGGGAGAGTAAGCATAAGTCATTACAACAAGATTTAATCCAATTAAAATTATATCTCATTTCACTTCAGTTTTTCATCTTTAAAAAAAAAAAAAAAAAAACAATCTGATTTGAATGAGGTTAAGGAAAATTAAAAGCAGATAGTTACAGATAGTTTAAGAAGACAGCATGCTTCATACAATATACCTTAAATACACTAACCTACAATTTCCATTAGATAGCAGTTCAATACTTAAATGAAAGTATTTTGTTGTATGATATGTGTATTAAATTGTCTATAATGTATTTACATTGATCACATATTGTTCTGTACTCCTCATTATTCCAATCAAGATGAAATATGTCATTACATTGAACAAGTTGTATCTGAGACATAGATACACATCTATCTTCACAGGAATATTTAATTGTTTAATTGTCAAATGTTGGGATATTGTGAGTAGGAAACACTTGTCACAACTCGCTAATTTGTGGATTGGAATATTTCGCCGTTAACTCGGCAATATTGGCTTCTTTAAGTGTATACACAGCAAGGAGAGAATATAAATCAGCCTCCTTTTACAAATGTCTATCTGTCATTTAAAAAGAAAGATTAGAATAGATTCATATTCTGATGTATAATCGCGTTAAAACTGTCCTTCATACTTTATAGGATAAACTTGCTATGTGTCAGGCATTTGTTACCAGAAACTCATAACAATTTATCATCAATTAGTCGTTATTTGTGCCATATCCTCTCTCTTGTTATCACTTACTTAAAACAACACTGATGGTAAAACGCGGCCCTTTAACCTTCACGAGGGAAGACATCAGTAGATAATGTTGGATCATTAACATTATTTGTTCAGTTTCATTTTTAATTCTCAGTTATTTTAATGAAAGTTGATTAATTAATGGTACTAATTAATGTTATTTTAGTTAAATATTAACCTTGAAATTCTCAGAAGTATTCCAAGAGCAGCCAAATTAGATAAGTAGATTGGTCAGTTTGAGAGATTATGATAATTGTTTGAACAGTGTTTAAGTTATAAGGGTAGTGCCCTCATTATTAAGGTGAACGGTTGGATTCCGATATTTTGTTAATTGATCTTCCCTTAATCCAGGGGGGAGTAATTAGAGGCTTTGGTATAATTGTAGAAGATCATAGTGGATTCAGGACTGGATTTCAGCAGGAAAGATTTGAAAGTTTTCAACAAGTAACATATAATTTAAATAGATTGCCTTTGGCAAAAAATTAAAAATTGTTTGTAATTCAAGGTAGAAAAAGTTTGTAAATTTAAAATTAAATGATTATTTGAAATAAAGTAGGTTTCTTTTACAGAAGATATGGCTATCGATGAACTAGAAGTGATAGCTATAAATGTAATGTCACAGCAACCACTTCATGGCCGATTTCTCAATATCTATTCCAACAGGTTCAGAATAGTGACTTGGTCACAGAAATTGATCTTTAGTCTTTTGGAAAATAATGCAAAATATTTGCAAGATTTTTGTTCATTTTTAGGAGACCCAAACTGTGGTAATACCATTAATTGATCATTTGAAAGTTCTAGAACTGAGGTAAACTACAAACATGATAGTAATATGTTACCTACAATGGGACTGGAATAGTCACTTGAAGTCTCCTGACTATAGAACTATAATACTGTTAGTCTGATATAGAGAGGGTTTTATAATTTGGTATTAGTCTGATATAGAGAGGGTTTTATAATTTGGTATTGGTGACATGTCTGATTTATCCATTAATGATCAAATTAGGGAATGAAATCACTCAAAAAATATAATGTTCTATTTTGAGGTCATGTATTAAAAATACCTTAATTCCAGATCCTTTAACAAATGTTATTCTTTGGCAAAAGTGTTTATAGCATATCTATAGACATAAAGTCTTGTTCTATGTTTTAAATCATTTGTTTGGTTGTTACTTTGTTGGTGGTAGTTTTTGACCAATACGAAGGTGACGGTTCATCCTAATACCGCGACCATGAAGCCTCCTCCTGTACACTATCGCCAGCACATCATGACAGGGACCCTGTTTAGCACGAAACCTCAACCAGGAACTGACATAGCATTGTGGGATTTGCATGAAATATTATTTTATTTTTTTATTGAGTTGTTAATTAAAATTGATTGGTGATTTCCGATGTTTTGGACCTCGTGTGATATATATGGTATGAGGTTCTGGATTCTATCGCAGGCTAGCACTTGCTTCCTTTTTCAGCACATAGTTTGTAAAATTCAATAAATCCCAAATTGCTCTAAGTCTGACAAATGTTTCCCCTACTCCAACATGGTGGTGCCTGGCAACTAGAATACGACGCCACCCCTCTCCTCCCATAGCCTTGAAACCTCCAGCTCTCTCACTCTGATTGCTTTAATGAGTTTGAAATTTCTTGAAAATTAATTTTCAGTATTTTATTCCTCTTGTCAAGACCCTGTACCATTGCATTGATGCTGCAGATGAGGTTTAGATCTGCTGCACATTCATGCAGCTCCAATTTTCTCTCCAAAAAAATTAAAAATACTTTTGAATCTTTTGTATTTCCCTGTTAGCTTCCCATGATATCCTTATTCCGTGTGCTGAGTTGTAATCTTGTTGCTTTCCTGTGTGCAGCAAGACAAAGCGGGGAATTAAAAATATTATTTAAAGACTGCATTTAATGATAAAATATTTTCTTATTCCTTCTTCTCATTTCCTTGAACATCATTATGTAGAATCTGAATCGTTTTCTGTTCCTGATTTAGTGAACAAAAGCGGGAGAATTCAATAACACTCCTCATACAGCCTTTTTGACTGTATGATCGATAGTGTTCAATGTTAAGCCTCAATTCTCTCAAACGAAAGTTTACCAAAAAAATTCTGCCAATTATTGGACAAATTGTATTCATTACACATCATAGAAATCTTGTAATTTTAAAATACCTTAGAGCTATATTTTTGCTTTTGTGCATGTTTTAATTAAATTGTTTTATTTAAAGTACACAGTGTCCTCTACATCTACAAAATCAGCAGGACAAGACAGTTTTCTTTTGTCAAACAAGTTCAATTTACTATCTGTGTCTTCTAAAATGGTTCTACAAACTACAAACTGAAAAATATGTGTTCTGAAAAAATAAGAATAATAATTAAAAAAAAGATTAAATAAAACAATTTTTTAGCTTCCATAGTGTAAAGTTAACGTCCTTACTTAGATTGTCAAGTTAGTGTCCCCACAGTGTAAAGTTAACATCCTTACTTAGACTGTCAAGTTAGTGTCCCCATAGTGTAAAGTTAACATCCTTACTTAGACTGTCAAGTTAGTGTCCCCACCGTGTAAAGTTAACATCCTTACTTAGTCTGTCAAGTTAGTGTCCCCACCGTGTAAAGTTAACATCCTTACTTAGACTGTCATGTTAGTGTCCCCATAGTGTAAAGTTAACATCCTTACTTAGACTGTCAAGTTAGTGTCCCCAACAGTGTAAAGTTAACATCCTTACTTAGACTGTCAAGTTAGTGTCCCCATAGTGTAAAGTTAACATCCTTACTTAGACTGTCAAGTTAGTGTCCCCAACAGTGTAAAGTTAACATCCTTACTTAGACTGTCAAGTTAGTGTCCCCACAGTGTAAAGTTAACATCCTTACTTAGACTGTCAAGTTAGTGTCCCCACAGTGTAAAGTTAACATCCTTACTTAGACTGTCAAGTTAGTGTCCCCACAGTGTAAAGTTAACATCCTTACTTAGACTGTCAAGTTAGTGTCCCCACAGTGTAAAGTTAACATCCTTACTTAGACTGTCAAGTTAGTGTCCAACAGTGTAAAGTTAACATCCTTACTTAGACTGTCAAGTTAGTGTCCCCACAGTGTAAAGTTAACATCCTTACTTAGACTGTCAAGTTAGTGTCCCCACAGTGTAAAGTTAACATCCTTACTTAGACTGTCAAGTTAGTGTCCCCACAGTGTAAAGTTAACATCCTTACTTAGACTGTCAAGTTAGTGTCCCCACAGTGTAAAGTTAACATCCTTACTTAGACTGTCAAGTTAGTGTCCCCACAGTGTAAAGTTAACATCCTTACTTAGACTGTCAAGTTAGTGTCCCCACAGTGTAAAGTTAACATCCTTACTTAGACTGTCAAGTTAGTGTCCCCACAGTGTAAAGTTAACATCCTTACTTAGACTGTCAAGTTAGTGTCCCCACCGTGTAAAGTTAACATCCTTACTTAGACTGTCAAGTTAGTGTCCCCACAGTGTAAAGTTAACATCCTTACTTAGACTGTCAAGTTAGTGTCCCCACAGTGTAAAGTTAACATCCTTACTTAGACTGTCAAGTTAGTGTCCCCACAGTGTAAAGTTAACATCCTTACTTAGACTGTCAAGTTAGTGTCCCCACAGTGTAAAGTTAACATCCTTACTTAGACTGTCATGTTAGTGTCCCCATAGTGTAAAGTTAACATCCTTACTTAGACTGTCAAGTTAGTGTCCAACAGTGTAAAGTTAACATCCTTACTTAGACTGTCAAGTTAGTGTCCCCACCGTGTAAAGTTAACATCCTTACTTAGACTGTCAAGTTAGTGTCCTCACAGTGTAAAGTTAACATCCTTACTTAGTCTGTCAAGTTAGTGTCCCCACAGTGTAAAGTTAACATCCTTACTTAGACTGTCAAGTTAGTGTCCCCACAGTGTAAAGTTAACATCCTTACTTAGACTGTCAAGTTAGTGTCCCCATAGTGTAAAGTTAACATCCTTACTTAGACTGTCAAGTTAGTGTCACCACAGTGTAAAGTTAACATCCTTACTTAGACTGTCAAGTTAGTGTCCCCACAGTGTAAAGTTAACATCCTTACTTAGACTGTCAAGTTAGTGTCACCACAGTGTAAAGTTAACATCCTTACTTAGACTGTCAAGTTAGTGTCCCCATAGTGTAAAGTTAACATCCTTACTTAGACTGTCAAGTTAGTGTCCCCATAGTGTAAAGTTAACATCCTTACTTAGATTGTCAAGTTAGTGTCCCCACACTGTAAAGTTAACATCCTTACTTAGACTGTCAAGTTAGTGTCCCCACAGTGTAAAGTTAACATCCTTACTTAGACTGTCAAGTTAGTGTCCCCATAGTGTAAAGTTAACATCCTTACTTAGACTGTCAAGTTAGTGTCCTCACAGTGTAAAGTTAACATCCTTACTTAGACTGTCAAGTTAGTGTCCCCACACTGTAAAGTTAACATCCTTACTTAGACTGTCAAGTTAGTGTCCCCACAGTGTAAAGTTAACATCCTTACTTAGACTGTCATGTTAGTGTCCCCACAGTGTAAAGTTAACATCCTTACTTAGACTGTCAAGTTAGTGTCATCAAAGTGTAAAGTTAACATCCTTACTTAGACTGTCATGTTAGTGTCCCCACAGTGTAAAGTTAACATCCTTACTTAGACTGTCAAGTTAGTGTCCAACAGTGTAAAGTTAACATCCTTACTTAGACTGTCAAGTTAGTGTCCCCACAGTGTAAAGTTAACATCCTTACTTAGATTGTCAAGTTAGTGTCCCCACAGTGTAAAGTTAACATCCTTACTTAGACTGTCAAGTTAGTGTCCCCACCGTGTAAAGTTAACATCCGTACTTAGACTGTCAAGTTAGTGTCCCCACAGTGTAAAGTTAACATCCTTACTTAGACTGTCAAGTTAGTGTCCCCACACTGTAAAGTTAACATCCTTACTTAGACTGTCAAGTTAGTGTCCCCATAGTGTAAAGTTAACATCCTTACTTAGACTGTCAAGTTAGTGTCCCCATAGTGTAAAGTTAACATCCTTACTTAGACTGTCAAGTTAGTGTCCCCACAGTGTAAAGTTAACATCCTTACTTAGACTGTCATGTTAGTGTCCCCACCGTGTAAAGTTAACATCCTTACTTAGACTGTCAAGTTAGTGTCCCCACCGTGTAAAGTTAACATCCTTACCTAGACTGTCAAGTTAGTGTCCCCACAGTGTCAAGTTAACATCCTTACTTAGACTGTCAAGTTAGTGTCCCCACAGTGTAAAGTTAACATCCTTACCTAGACTGTCAAGTTAGTGTCCCCACAGTGTAAAGTTAACATCCTTACTTAGACTGTCAAGTTAGTGTCATCAAAGTGTAAAGTTAACATCCTTACTTAGACTGTCAAGTTAGTGTCCCCACAGTGTAAAGTTAACATCCTTACTTAGACTGTCAAGTTAGTGTCCCCACAGTGTAAAGTTAACATCCTTACTTAGACTGTCAAGTTAGTGTCCCCACAGTGTAAAGTTAACATCCTTACTTAGATTGTCAAGTTAGTGTCCTCACAGTGTAAAGTTAACATCCTACTTAGACTGTCAAGTTAGTGTCCCCACAGTGTAAAGTTAACATCCTTACTTAGACTGTCAAGTTAGTGTCCCCACAGTGTAAAGTTAACATCCTTACTTAGACTGTCAAGTTAGTGTCATCAAAGTGTAAAGTTAACATCCTTACTTAGACTGTCAAGTTAGTGTCCCCACAGTGTAAAGTTAACATCCTTACTTAGACTGTCAAGTTAGTGTCCCCACAGTGTAAAGTTAACATCCTTACTTAGACTGTCAAGTTAGTGTCCCCATAGTGTAAAGTTAACATCCTTACTTAGATTGTCAAGTTAGTGTCCTCACAGTGTAAAGTTAACATCCTTACTTAGACTGTCAAGTTAGTGTCCCCACTGTGTAAAGTTAACATCCTTACTTAGATTGTCAAGTTAGTGTCCCCATAGTGTAAAGTTAACATCCTTACTTAGACTGTCAAGTTAGTGTCCCCACAGTGTAAAGTTAACATCCTTACTTAGACTGTCAAGTTAGTGTCCTCACAGTGTAAAGTTAACATCCTTACTTAGACTGTCAAGTTAGTGTCCCCACTGTGTAAAGTTAACATCCTTACTTAGACTGTCAAGTTAGTGTCCTCACAGTGTAAAGTTAACATCCTTACCTAGACTGTCAAGTTAGTGTCCCCACAGTGTCAAGTTAACATCCTTACTTAGACTGTCAAGTTAGTGTCCTCACAGTGTAAAGTTAACATCCTTACTTAGACTGTCAAGTTAGTGTCCCCACAGTGTAAAGTTAACATCCTTACTTAGACTGTCATGTTAGTGTCCCCACCGTGTAAAGTTAACATCCTTACCTAGACTGTCAAGTTAGTGTCCCCACAGTGTCAAGTTAACATCCTTACTTAGACTGTCAAGTTAGTGTCCCCACAGTGTAAAGTTAACATCCTTACCTAGACTGTCAAGTTAGTGTCCCCACAGTGTCAAGTTAACATCCTTACTTAGACTGTCAAGTTAGTGTCATCAAAGTGTAAAGTTAACATCCTTACTTAGACTGTCAAGTTAGTGTCCCCACAGTGTAAAGTTAACATCCTTACTTAGACTGTCAAGTTAGTGTCCCCACAGTGTAAAGTTAACATCCTTACTTAGACTGTCAAGTTAGTGTCCCCACAGTGTAAAGTTAACATCCTTACTTAGACTTGTAAAGTTAGTGTCCCTCACAGTGTAAAGTTAACATCCTTACTTAGACTGTCAAGTTAGTGTCCCCACAGTGTAAAGTTAACATCCTTACTTAGACTGTCAAGTTAGTGTCCCCACAGTGTAAAGTTAACATCCTTACTTAGACTGTCAAGTTAGTGTCATCAAAGTGTAAAGTTAACATCCTTACTTAGACTGTCAAGTTAGTGTCCCCACGGTGTAAAGTTAACATCCTTACTTAGACTGTCAAGTTAGTGTCCCCACAGTGTAAAGTTAACATCCTTACTTAGACTGTCAAGTTAGTGTCCCCATAGTGTAAAGTTAACATCCTTACTTAGATTGTCAAGTTAGTGTCCTCACAGTGTAAAGTTAACATCCTTACTTAGATTGTCAAGTTAGTGTCCCCACTGTGTAAAGTTAACATCCTTACTTAGACTGTCAAGTTAGTGTCCCCATAGTGTAAAGTTAACATCCTTACTTAGACTGTCAAGTTAGTGTCCCCACAGTGTAAAGTTAACATCCTTACTTAGACTGTCAAGTTAGTGTCCTCACAGTGTAAAGTTAACATCCTTACTTAGACTGTCAAGTTAGTGTCCCCACTGTGTAAAGTTAACATCCTTACTTAGATTGTCAAGTTAGTGTCCTCACAGTGTAAAGTTAACATCCTTACTTAGACTGTCAAGTTAGTGTCCCCACAGTGTAAAGTTAACATCCTTACTTAGACTGTCAAGTTAGTGTCCTCACAGTGTAAAGTTAACATCCTTACTTAGACTGTCAAGTTAGTGTCCCCACAGTGTAAAGTTAACATCCTTACTTAGACTGTCAAGTTAGTGTCCCCACAGTGTAAAGTTAACATCCTTACTTAGACTGTCAAGTTAGTGTCCCCACAGTGTAAAGTTAACATCCTTACTTAGACTGTCAAGTTAGTGTCCCATCAAGTGTAAAGTTAACATCCTTACTTAGACTGTCAAGTTAGTGTCCCCACAGGTGTAAAGTTAACATCCTTACTTAGACTGTCAAGTTAGTGTCCCCACAGTGTAAAGTTAACATCCTTACTTAGACTGTCAAGTTAGTGTCCCCACAGTGTAAAGTTAACATCCTTACTTAGACTGTCAAGTTAGTGTCCCCACCGTGTAAAGTTAACATCCTTACTTAGACTGTCAAGTTAGTGTCCCCACAGTGTAAAGTTAACATCCTTACTTAGTCTGTCAAGTTAGTGTCCCCACAGTGTAAAGTTAACATCCTTACTTAGACTGTCAAGTTAGTGTCCCCACAGTGTAAAGTTAACATCCTTACTTAGACTGTCAAGTTAGTGTCCCCACAGTGTAAAGTTAACATCCTTACTTAGACTGTCAAGTTAGTGTCCCCACAGTGTAAAGTTAACATCCTTACTTAGACTGTCAAGTTAGTGTCCCCACCATGTAAAGTTAACATCCTTACTTAGACTGTCAAGTTAGTGTCCCCACAGTGTAAAGTTAACATCCTTACTTAGACTGTCAAGTTAGTGTCCCCACAGTGTAAAGTTAACATCCTTACTTAGACTGTCAAGTTAGTGTCCCCATAGTGTAAAGTTAACATCCTTACTTAGACTGTCAAGTTAGTGTCCCCACAGTGTAAAGTTAACATCCTTACTTAGACTGTCAAGTTAGTGTCCCCACAGTGTAAAGTTAACATCCTTACTTAGACTGTCAAGTTAGTGTCCCCACAGTGTAAAGTTAACATCCTTACTTAGACTGTCAAGTTAGTGTCCAACAGTGTAAAGTTAACATCCTTACTTAGACTGTCAAGTTAGTGTCCCCACAGTGTAAAGTTAACATCCTTACTTAGACTGTCAAGTTAGTGTCCCCACAGTGTAAAGTTAACATCCTTACTTAGACTGTCAAGTTAGTGTCCCCACAGTGTAAAGTTAACATCCTTACTTAGACTGTCAAGTTAGTGTCCCCACAGTGTAAAGTTAACATCCTTACTTAGACTGTCAAGTTAGTGTCCCCACAGTGTAAAGTTAACATCCTTACTTAGACTGTCAAGTTAGTGTCCCCACAGTGTAAAGTTAACATCCTTACTTAGACTGTCAAGTTAGTGTCCAACAGTGTAAAGTTAACATCCTTACTTAGACTGTCAAGTTAGTGTCCCCACAGTGTAAAGTTAACATCCTTACTTAGACTGTCAAGTTAGTGTCCCCACAGTGTAAAGTTAACATCCTTACTTAGACTGTCAAGTTAGTGTCCCCACAGTGTAAAGTTAACATCCTTACTTAGACTGTCAAGTTAGTGTCCCCACAGTGTAAAGTTAACATCCTTACTTAGACTGTCAAGTTAGTGTCCCCACAGTGTAAAGTTAACATCCTTACTTAGACTGTCAAGTTAGTGTCCCCACAGTGTAAAGTTAACATCCTTACTTAGACTGTCAAGTTAGTGTCCCCACAGTGTAAAGTTAACATCCTTACTTAGACTGTCAAGTTAGTGTCCCCACAGTGTAAAGTTAACATCCTTACTTAGACTGTCAAGTTAGTGTCCCCACAGTGTAAAGTTAACATCCTTACTTAGACTGTCAAGTTAGTGTCCCCACAGTGTAAAGTTAACATCCTTACTTAGACTGTCAAGTTAGTGTCCCCACAGTGTAAAGTTAACATCCTTACTTAGACTGTCAAGTTAGTGTCCCCACAGTGTAAAGTTAACATCCTTACTTAGACTGTCAAGTTAGTGTCCCCACAGTGTAAAGTTAACATCCTTACTTAGACTGTCAAGTTAGTGTCCCCACAGTGTAAAGTTAACATCCTTACTTAGACTGTCAAGTTAGTGTCCCCACAGTGTAAAGTTAACATCCTTACTTAGACTGTCAAGTTAGTGTCCCCACAGTGTAAAGTTAACATCCTTACTTAGACTGTCAAGTTAGTGTCCCCACAGTGTAAAGTTAACATCCTTACTTAGACTGTCAAGTTAGTGTCCCCACAGTGTAAAGTTAACATCCTTACTTAGACTGTCAAGTTAGTGTCCCCACAGTGTAAAGTTAACATCCTTACTTAGACTGTCAAGTTAGTGTCCCCACAGTGTAAAGTTAACATCCTTACTTAGACTGTCAAGTTAGTGTCCCCACAGTGTAAAGTTAACATCCTTACTTAGACTGTCAAGTTAGTGTCCCCACAGTGTAAAGTTAACATCCTTACTTAGACTGTCAAGTTAGTGTCCCCACAGTGTAAAGTTAACATCCTTACTTAGACTGTCAAGTTAGTGTCCCCACAGTGTAAAGTTAACATCCTTACTTAGACTGTCAAGTTAGTGTCCCCACAGTGTAAAGTTAACATCCTTACTTAGACTGTCAAGTTAGTGTCCCCACAGTGTAAAGTTAACATCCTTACTTAGACTGTCAAGTTAGTGTCCCCACAGTGTAAAGTTAACATCCTTACTTAGACTGTCAAGTTAGTGTCCCCACAGTGTAAAGTTAACATCCTTACTTAGACTGTCAAGTTAGTGTCCCCACAGTGTAAAGTTAACATCCTTACTTAGACTGTCAAGTTAGTGTCCCCACAGTGTAAAGTTAACATCCTTACTTAGACTGTCAAGTTAGTGTCCCCACAGTGTAAAGTTAACATCCTTACTTAGACTGTCAAGTTAGTGTCCCCACAGTGTAAAGTTAACATCCTTACTTAGACTGTCAAGTTAGTGTCCCCACAGTGTAAAGTTAACATCCTTACTTAGACTGTCAAGTTAGTGTCCCACAGTGTAAAGTTAACATCCTTACTTAGACTGTCAAGTTAGTGTCCCCACAGTGTAAAGTTAACATCCTTACTTAGACTGTCAAGTTAGTGTCCCCACAGTGTAAAGTTAACATCCTTACTTAGACTGTCAAGTTAGTGTCCCCACAGTGTAAAGTTAACATCCTTACTTAGACTGTCAAGTTAGTGTCCCCACAGTGTAAAGTTAACATCCTTACTTAGACTGTCAAGTTAGTGTCCCCACAGTGTAAAGTTAACATCCTTACTTAGACTGTCAAGTTAGTGTCCCCACAGTGTAAAGTTAACATCCTTACTTAGACTGTCAAGTTAGTGTCCCCACAGTGTAAAGTTAACATCCTTACTTAGACTGTCAAGTTAGTGTCCCCACAGTGTAAAGTTAACATCCTTACTTAGACTGTCAAGTTAGTGTCCCCACAGTGTAAAGTTAACATCCTTACTTAGACTGTCAAGTTAGTGTCCCCACAGTGTAAAGTTAACATCCTTACTTAGACTGTCAAGTTAGTGTCCCCACAGTGTAAAGTTAACATCCTTACTTAGACTGTCAAGTTAGTGTCCCCACAGTGTAAAGTTAACATCCTTACTTAGACTGTCAAGTTAGTGTCCCCACAGTGTAAAGTTAACATCCTTACTTAGACTGTCAAGTTAGTGTCCCCACAGTGTAAAGTTAACATCCTTACTTAGACTGTCAAGTTAGTGTCCCCACAGTGTAAAGTTAACATCCTTACTTAGACTGTCAAGTTAGTGTCCCCACAGTGTAAAGTTAACATCCTTACTTAGACTGTCAAGTTAGTGTCCCCACAGTGTAAAGTTAACATCCTTACTTAGACTGTCAAGTTAGTGTCCCCACAGTGTAAAGTTAACATCCTTACTTAGACTGTCAAGTTAGTGTCCCCACAGTGTAAAGTTAACATCCTTACTTAGACTGTCAAGTTAGTGTCCCCACAGTGTAAAGTTAACATCCTTACTTAGACTGTCAAGTTAGTGTCCCCACAGTGTAAAGTTAACATCCTTACTTAGACTGTCAAGTTAGTGTCCCCACAGTGTAAAGTTAACATCCTTACTTAGACTGTCAAGTTAGTGTCCCCACAGTGTAAAGTTAACATCCTTACTTAGACTGTCAAGTTAGTGTCCCCACAGTGTAAAGTTAACATCCTTACTTAGACTGTCAAGTTAGTGTCCCCACAGTGTAAAGTTAACATCCTTACTTAGACTGTCAAGTTAGTGTCCCCACAGTGTAAAGTTAACATCCTTACTTAGACTGTCAAGTTAGTGTCCCCACAGTGTAAAGTTAACATCCTTACTTAGACTGTCAAGTTAGTGTCCCCACAGTGTAAAGTTAACATCCTTACTTAGACTGTCAAGTTAGTGTCCCCACAGTGTAAAGTTAACATCCTTACTTAGACTGTCAAGTTAGTGTCCCCACAGTGTAAAGTTAACATCCTTACTTAGACTGTCAAGTTAGTGTCCCCACAGTGTAAAGTTAACATCCTTACTTAGACTGTCAAGTTAGTGTCCCCACAGTGTAAAGTTAACATCCTTACTTAGACTGTCAAGTTAGTGTCCCCACAGTGTAAAGTTAACATCCTTACTTAGACTGTCAAGTTAGTGTCCCCACAGTGTAAAGTTAACATCCTTACTTAGACTGTCAAGTTAGTGTCCCCACAGTGTAAAGTTAACATCCTTACTTAGACTGTCAAGTTAGTGTCCCCACAGTGTAAAGTTAACATCCTTACTTAGACTGTCAAGTTAGTGTCCCCACAGTGTAAAGTTAACATCCTTACTTAGACTGTCAAGTTAGTGTCCACACAGTGTAAAGTTAACATCCTTACTTAGACTGTCAAGTTAGTGTCCCCACAGTGTAAAGTTAACATCCTTACTTAGACTGTCAAGTTAGTGTCCCCATAGTGTAAAGTTAACATCCTTACTTAGACTGTCAAGTTAGTGTCCTCACAGTGTAAAGTTAACATCCTTACTTAGACTGTCAAGTTAGTGTCCCCACAGTGTAAAGTTAACATCCTTACTTAGACTGTCAAGTTAGTGTCCCCACAGTGTAAAGTTAACATCCTTACTTAGATTGTCAAGTTAGTGTCCCCACAGTGTAAAGTTAACATCCTTACTTAGACTGTCAAGTTAGTGTCCCCACAGTGTAAAGTTAACATCCTTACTTAGACTGTCAAGTTAGTGTCCCCACAGTGTAAAGTTAACATCCTTACTTAGACTGTCAAGTTAGTGTCCCCACAGTGTAAAGTTAACATCCTTACTTAGACTGTCAAGTTAGTGTCCTCACAGTGTAAAGTTAACATCCTACTTAGACTGTCAAGTTAGTGTCCCCATAGTGTAAAGTTAACATCCTTACTTAGACTGTCAAGTTAGTGTCCCCACAGTGTAAAGTTAACATCCTTACTTAGACTGTCAAGTTAGTGTCCCCACAGTGTAAAGTTAACATCCTTACTTAGATTGTCAAGTTAGTGTCCCCACAGTGTAAAGTTAACATCCTTACTTAGACTGTCAAGTTAGTGTCCCCACAGTGTAAAGTTAACATCCTTACTTAGACTGTCAAGTTAGTGTCCCCATCGTGTAAAGTTAACATCCTTACTTAGACTGTCAAGTTAGTGTCCCCACAGTGTAAAGTTAACATCCTTACTTAGACTGTCAAGTTAGTGTCCCCACAGTGTAAAGTTAACATCCTTACTTAGACTGTCAAGTTAGTGTCCCACAGTGTAAAGTTAACATCCTTACCTAGACTGTCAAGTTAGTGTCCACACAGTGTAAAGTTAACATCCTTACTTAGACTGTCAAGTTAGTGTCCCCACAGTGTAAAGTTAACATCCTTACTTAGACTGTCAAGTTAGTGTCCCCACAGTGTAAAGTTAACATCCTTACTTAGACTGTCAAGTTAGTGTCCCCACAGTGTAAAGTTAACATCCTTACTTAGACTGTCAAGTTAGTGTCCCCACAGTGTAAAGTTAACATCCTTACTTAGACTGTCAAGTTAGTGTCCCCACAGTGTAAAGTTAACATCCTTACTTAGACTGTCAAGTTAGTGTCCCCACTAGTGTAAAGTTAACATCCTTACTTAGACTGTCAAGTTAGTGTCCTCACAGTGTAAAGTTAACATCCTTACTTAGACTGTCAAGTTAGTGTCCCCACAGTGTAAAGTTAACATCCTTACTTAGACTGTCAAGTTAGTGTCCCCACAGTGTAAAGTTAACATCCTTACTTAGACTGTCAAGTTAGTGTCCCCACCAGTGTAAAGTTAACATCCTTACTTAGACTGTCAAGTTAGTGTCCCCACAGTGTAAAGTTAACATCCTTACTTAGACTGTCAAGTTAGTGTCCCCACAGTGTAAAGTTAACATCCTTACTTAGACTGTCAAGTTAGTGTCCAACAGTGTAAAGTTAACATCCTTACTTAGACTGTCAAGTTAGTGTCCCCACAGTGTAAAGTTAACATCCTTACTTAGACTGTCAAGTTAGTGTCCCCACTGTGTAAAGTTAACATCCTTACTTAGATTGTCAAGTTAGTGTCCTCACAGTGTAAAGTTAACATCCTTACTTAGACTGTCAAGTTAGTGTCCTCACAGTGTAAAGTTAACATCCTTACTTAGACTGTCAAGTTAGTGTCCCCACAGTGTAAAGTTAACATCCTTACTTAGACTGTCAAGTTAGTGTCCCCACAGTGTAAAGTTAACATCCTTACTTAGACTGTCAAGTTAGTGTCCCCACAGTGTAAAGTTAACATCCTTACTTAGACTGTCAAGTTAGTGTCATCAAAGTGTAAAGTTAACATCCTTACTTAGACTGTCAAGTTAGTGTCCCCACGGTGTAAAGTTAACATCCTTACTTAGACTGTCAAGTTAGTGTCCCCACAGTGTAAAGTTAACATCCTTACTTAGACTGTCAAGTTAGTGTCCCCACAGTGTAAAGTTAACATCCTTACTTAGACTGTCAAGTTAGTGTCCCCACAGTGTAAAGTTAACATCCTTACTTAGACTGTCAAGTTAGTGTCCCCACAGTGTAAAGTTAACATCCTTACTTAGACTGTCAAGTTAGTGTCCCCACCGTGTAAAGTTAACATCCCTACTTAGACTGTCAAGTTAGTGTCCCCACCGTGTAAAGTTAACATCCTTACTTAGACTGTCAAGTTAGTGTCCCCACAGTGTAAAGTTAACATCCTTACTTAGTCTGTCAAGTTAGTGTCCCCACAGTGTAAAGTTAACATCCTTACTTAGACTGTCAAGTTAGTGTCCCCACAGTGTAAAGTTAACATCCTTACTTAGACTGTCAAGTTAGTGTCCCCACAGTGTAAAGTTAACATCCTTACTTAGACTGTCAAGTTAGTGTCCCCACAGTGTAAAGTTAACATCCTTACTTAGACTGTCAAGTTAGTGTCCCCACCATGTAAAGTTAACATCCTTACTTAGACTGTCAAGTTAGTGTCCCCACAGTGTAAAGTTAACATCCTTACTTAGACTGTCAAGTTAGTGTCCCCACAGTGTAAAGTTAACATCCTTACTTAGACTGTCAAGTTAGTGTCCCCATAGTGTAAAGTTAACATCCTTACTTAGACTGTCAAGTTAGTGTCCCCACCGTGTAAAGTTAACATCCTTACTTAGACTGTCAAGTTAGTGTCCCCACAGTGTAAAGTTAACATCCTTACTTAGACTGTCAAGTTAGTGTCCAACAGTGTAAAGTTAACATCCTTACTTAGACTGTCAAGTTAGTGTCCCCACCATGTAAAGTTAACATCCTTACTTAGACTGTCAAGTTAGTGTCCCCACCATGTAAAGTTAACATCCTTACTTAGACTGTCAAGTTAGTGTCCCCATAGTGTAAAGTTAACATCCTTACTTAGACTGTCAAGTTAGTGTCCCCACAGTGTAAAGTTAACATCCTTACTTAGACTGTCAAGTTAGTGTCCCCACAGTGTAAAGTTAACATCCTTACTTAGACTGTCAAGTTAGTGTCCCCATAGTGTAAAGTTAACATCCTTACTTAGACTGTCAAGTTAGTGTCCTCACAGTGTAAAGTTAACATCCTTACTTAGACTGTCAAGTTAGTGTCACCACAGTGTAAAGTTAACATCCCTACTTAGACTGTCAAGTTAGTGTCCCAACAGTGTAAAGTTAACATCCTTACTTAGACTGTCAAGTTAGTGTCCCCACCGTGTAAAGTTAACATCCTTACTTAGACTGTCAAGTTAGTGTCCCCACAGTGTAAAGTTAACATCCTTACTTAGACTGTCAAGTTAGTGTCCCCACAGTGTAAAGTTAACATCCTTACTTAGACTGTCAAGTTAGTGTCCCCACCGTGTAAAGTTAACATCCTTACTTAGACTGTCAAGTTAGTGTCCCCATAGTGTAAAGTTAACATCCTTACTTAGACTGTCAAGTTAGTGTCCCCACAGTGTAAAGTTAACATCCTTACTTAGACTGTCAAGTTAGTGTCCCCACAGTGTAAAGTTAACATCCTTACTTAGACTGTCAAGTTAGTGTCCCCACAGTGTAAAGTTAACATCCTTACTTAGACTGTCAAGTTAGTGTCCCCACAGTGTAAAGTTAACATCCTTACTTAGACTGTCAAGTTAGTGTCCCCACAGTGTAAAGTTAACATCCTTACTTAGACTGTCAAGTTAGTGTCCCCACAGTGTAAAGTTAACATCCTTACTTAGACTGTCAAGTTAGTGTCCCCACAGTGTAAAGTTAACATCCTTACTTAGACTGTCAAGTTAGTGTCCCCACAGTGTAAAGTTAACATCCTTACTTAGACTGTCAAGTTAGTGTCCCCACAGTGTAAAGTTAACATCCTTACTTAGACTGTCAAGTTAGTGTCCCCACAGTGTAAAGTTAACATCCTTACTTAGACTGTCAAGTTAGTGTCCACACAGTGTAAAGTTAACATCCTTACTTAGACTGTCAAGTTAGTGTCCCCACAGTGTAAAGTTAACATCCTTACTTAGACTGTCAAGTTAGTGTCCCCACAGTGTAAAGTTAACATCCTTACTTAGACTGTCAAGTTAGTGTCCCCACAGTGTAAAGTTAACATCCTTACTTAGACTGTCAAGTTAGTGTCCCCACAGTGTAAAGTTAACATCCTTACTTAGACTGTCAAGTTAGTGTCCCCACAGTGTAAAGTTAACATCCTTACTTAGACTGTCAAGTTAGTGTCCCCACAGTGTAAAGTTAACATCCTTACTTAGACTGTCAAGTTAGTGTCCCCACAGTGTAAAGTTAACATCCTTACTTAGACTGTCAAGTTAGTGTCCCCACAGTGTAAAGTTAACATCCTTACTTAGACTGTCAAGTTAGTGTCCCCACAGTGTAAAGTTAACATCCTTACTTAGACTGTCAAGTTAGTGTCCCCACAGTGTAAAGTTAACATCCTTACTTAGACTGTCAAGTTAGTGTCCCCACAGTGTAAAGTTAACATCCTTACTTAGACTGTCAAGTTAGTGTCCCCATAGTGTAAAGTTAACATCCTTACTTAGACTGTCAAGTTAGTGTCCTCACAGTGTAAAGTTAACATCCTACTTAGACTGTCAAGTTAGTGTCCCCACAGTGTAAAGTTAACATCCTTACTTAGATTGTCAAGTTAGTGTCCCCACAGTGTAAAGTTAACATCCTTACTTAGACTGTCAAGTTAGTGTCCCCACAGTGTAAAGTTAACATCCTTACTTAGACTGTCAAGTTAGTGTCCCCATCGTGTAAAGTTAACATCCTTACTTAGACTGTCAAGTTAGTGTCCCCACAGTGTAAAGTTAACATCCTTACTTAGACTGTCAAGTTAGTGTCCCCACAGTGTAAAGTTAACATCCTTACTTAGACTGTCAAGTTAGTGTCCACATAGTGTAAAGTTAACATCCTTACCTAGACTGTCAAGTTAGTGTCCACACAGTGTAAAGTTAACATCCTTACTTAGACTGTCAAGTTAGTGTCCCCACCGTGTAAAGTTAACATCCTTACTTAGACTGTCAAGTTAGTGTCCACACTGTGTAAAGTTAACATCCTTACTTAGACTGTCAAGTTAGTGTCCACACTGTGTAAAGTTAACATCCTTACTTAGACTGTCAAGTTAGTGTCCCCATAGTGTAAAGTTAACATCCTTACTTAGATTGTCAAGTTAGTGTCCCCACAGTGTAAAGTTAACATCCTTACTTAGACTGTCAAGTTAGTGTCCCCATAGTGTAAAGTTAACACCCTTACTTAGACTGTCAAGTTAGTGTCCCCATAGTGTAAAGTTAACATCCTTACTTAGACTGTCAAGTTAGTGTCCCCACAGTGTAAAGTTAACATCCTTACTTAGACTGTCAAGTTAGTGTCCCCACAGTGTAAAGTTAACATCCTTACTTAGACTGTCAAGTTAGTGTCCCCATAGTGTAAAGTTAACACCCTTACTTAGACTGTCAAGTTAGTGTCCCCATAGTGTAAAGTTAACATCCTTACTTAGACTGTCAAGTTAGTGTCCCCATAGTGTAAAGTTAACACCCTTACTTAGACTGTCAAGTTAGTGTCCCCATAGTGTAAAGTTAACATCCTTACTTAGACTGTCAAGTTAGTGTCCCCATAGTGTAAAGTTAACATCCTTACTTAGACTGTCAAGTTAGTGTCCACACTGTGTAAAGTTAACATCCTTACTTAGACTGTCAAGTTAGTGTCCCCACCGTGTAAAGTTAACATCCTTACTTAGACTGTCAAGTTAGTGTCCCCATAGTGTAAAGTTAACATCCTTACTTAGACTGTCAAGTTAGTGTCCCCACATTGTAAAGTTAACATCCTTACTTAGACTGTCAAGTTAGTGTCCCCACCGTGTAAAGTTAACATCCTTACTTAGACTGTCAAGTTAGTGTCCCCATAGTGTAAAGTTAACATCCTTACTTAGACTGTCAAGTTAGTGTCCCCACAGTGTAAAGTTAACATCCTTACTTAGACTGTCAAGTTAGTGTCATCAAAGTGTAAAGTTAACTTCCATACTTAGACTTTTTTTTCAATATCCACTTTAGGGTATTGGATGCCTCTCAGTTATGTGAGTTTTTAGGTCACCTGAAACAAAGTCTTTAATTACCAACAGGCCCAGAGACCTGATTTTCGGTCTGTAGCGTGCTGAGATGAAGGGCTACCAAGTTTGTTCAAATGGATGACCTTGACCTTCATTCAAGGTCACAGGGGTAAAATATGCTAAAATCTTTAAATGACTTCTTCTTGATAACCAAAAGGCCCAGAGACACAATATTAAGTCAATAGCATGCTAAGATGAAGGGCTTCCAAGTTTGTTCAACTGGATGACCTTGACCTTCATTCAAGGTCACATGGGTCAAATATGCTAAAATCTTCTTCTTGATAACCAAAAGGCCCAGATACCCAATATTAGGTTTGTAGCATGCTGGGATAAAGGACTACCAAGTTTGTTCAAATGGATGGCCCTGACTTTCATTCAAGGTCACAGGGGTCAAATATGCTAAATTCTTTAAACAACTTCTTCTTGATAACCAAAAGGCCCAGAGACCCAATATTAGATCTAACATGCTGGGATGAAGGGCTACCAAGTTTGTTCAAATGGATGACCTTGATCTTTATTCAAGGTCACAGGGGTCAAATATGCTAAAACCCTCTTCTTGATAACCGATAGGCCCAGAGACCCAAAATTAGGTATGTAGCATGCTGGGATAAAGGACTACCAAGGTTGTTCAAATAGATGGCCTTGATCTTCATTCAAGGTCACAGGGGTCAAATATGCTAAAATCTTTAAACAACTTCTTCTTGATAACCAAAAGACTCAGAGACCCAATAGTAGTTATGTAGCATGCTGGGATGAAGGGTTTACCAAGTTTGTTTAAATGGATGACCTTGACCATCATTCAAGGTTACAGGGGTCAAATAGGCTATAATCTTCAAACAACTTCTCAATAACCAAGAAGCCCAGAGACTTGATATTTGAGCTGTAGTATGCTGGGGTGAAGGGCTACAAAGTTTGTTCAAATAAATGACCTTGACCTTCATTCAAGGTCACATGGGTCAAATAGGCTATAATCTTCAGACGCCTTCTTCTCAATAACCAAGAGACCCAGGGACTTGATATTGAGCCTGTAACATGCTTGCGTGAAGGGCTACCAAGTTTGTTCAGATGAATGACCTTGACCTTTATCCAAGGTCATATCAGTCAAATAGGCTATAATCTTCAAATGACTTCTTCTCAATAACCAAGAGGCCAAGGGACTTGATATTGGGCCTGTAGCACAGGACACAGGGGTGAAATCAGTTTAAATCTGTAAACAATAATTTTGCGATAGACAAGAGTGTCTAAGACCTGATATTAGTCCTATAGTATGCCATAATGAAGGACTAGAAAATTTATTGATATGAATAAACCTAGCCTACTCTGAAATTTGAGTAATCAGCATAGTATCTCTAGAAATGACCTCAATCAACTTCAAAGTTGCTGTAAAGCCAGGTGAGCGATACAGGCCTATTGGGCCTCTTGTTATATTTTTTTAATCTAAAAGATTTTCTTGTTGCTAGTAAAATCCATATATATATTGATTTCAAATATATTCTAATTAATCAAATTATAATTGGTTGTATTGTCTTACCTATAACTTACCTACAACATTTGATTGTCAGCATCTGTCAGTGAAAAAATTCAAATCCTGTGTGATGGTGAGTTTGGCAGGAACTCTATAGTCAGACTGATTTGTATTTTTAGGTCATCTGACCCAAAGGGTCAGGATGACCTATAGTCATCGTGCTTCGTCCGTCGTCGTCCGCCGTGCGCCGTGCGCCGTCCGCCGTCCGTAAACTTTTTCTTTCAAAACGCTACTCCTCCTTAACGCTTGGGTGGATTACTTCCAAATTTGGTTTGAAGCATCATTGGGGAAGGGCAATCATATTTTATATAAATGAGGCTGGTCTGACCCCTGGGGCCAGAAGGGCGGGGCGCCAAAAAGGGAACTTAGGTGAATATTGCTATAAAATCCTACTCCTCCTTTACCCTTGGACGGATTACAACTAAATTTGGTGTGAAACATCATTGGGGGAGGGCGGTCATATTTTATATAAATGAAGTTGGTGTGACCCCTGGGGCCTGAGGGGCGGGGCCCCAAAAGGGGAACTTTGATGAAATTTTGCTATAAAATCCTACTCCTCCTTAACCCTTTGGTGGATTTCAACCAGATATTGTGTGAAACATCATTTGGGGAGGGTGATCATATTTTATATAAATGAGGCTGGTGTGACCCCTAGGGCCTGAGGGGCGGGGCCCCAAATGGGGAACTTTGATGCAATTTTGCTTTAAAATCCTACTCCTCCTTAACCCTTTAGTGGATTTCAACCAGATATGTTGTGAAACATCATTTGGGGAGGGCGGTCATATATTTTATATAAATGAGGCTAGTGTGACCCCTGGGGCCTGAGGGGCGGGGCCCCAAATGGGGAACTTTGATGAAATTTTGCTATAAAATCCTACTCCTCCTTAACCCTGTAGTGGATTTCAACCAGATATGTTGTGAAACATCATTTGGGGAGGGTGGTCATATTTTATATAAATGAGGCTAGTGTGACCCCTGGGGCCTGAGGGGCGGGGCCCCAAATGGGGAACTTAGATGAAATTTTGCTATAAAATCCTACTCCTCCTTAACCCTGTAGTGGATTTCAACCAGATATGTTGTGAAACATCATTTGGGGAGGGTGGTCATATTTTATATAAATGAGGCTAGTGTGACCCCTGGGGCCTGAGGGGCGGGGCCCCAAATGGGGAACTTAGATGAAATTTTGCTATAAAATCCTACTCCTCCTTAACCCTTTAGTGGATTTCAACCAGATATGTTGTGAAACATCATTTGGGGAGGGCGGTCATATTTTATATAAATGAGGCTAGTGTGACCCCTGGGGCCAGAGGTGCGGGGCCCCAAAAGGGCAACTTTGATGAAATTTTGCTTTAAAATACTACTCCTCCAAAACCCAAAAGTAGATTATTACAAAATTTGGTGTGGAACATCGTTAGAGGAGGACAATCATATTTATATAGATGTGGCTGGTCTGACCCCTGGGGCCAGAGGGGCCGGGCCCCAAATAGGGAACTTTGGTGGATATTTGCTATAAAATCCTACTCCTCCTTTACCCTTGGGTGGATTACAACTAAATTTGGTGTGAAACATCATTGGGGGAGGGTGGTCATATTTTATATAAATGAGGCTGGTGTGAGCCCTGGGGCCAGAGTGACGGGCCCAAAAAAGGGAACTTTGATGAAATTTTGCTATAAAATCCTACTCGTCCTTAACCCTTTGGTGGATTTCAACCAGATATTGTGTGAAACATCATTGGGGGAGGGTGGTCATATTTTATATAAATGAGGCTGGTGTGGCCCCTGGGGCCAGAGGGGCGGGGCCCCAAAAGGGGAACTTTGATGAAATTTTGCTTTAAAATACTACTCCTCCTAAATTTGGTGTGAAACATCATTGGAGGAGGACAATCATATTTTACATAAATGAGGCTGGTTTGACCCCTAGGGCCAGAGGGGCGGGGCCCCAAAAGGTGAACTTTGGTGAATTTTTGCTATAAATCCTACTTCTCTCTAACCCTTTGGTGGATTAATACGAAATATGGTGTAAAACATCCTTTGGGAAGGGTGGTCATATTTTATATAAACGAGGCTAGTGTGACCCCTGGGGCCTGAGGGGCAGGGCCCCAAAAGGGTGGTGAATATTTGCTGTTAAATCCTAATCCTCCCTAACCTTTTGGTGGATTACAACCTAATTTGATGTGAAACATAAGGTGACGGCAATCATATTTTTTAATGAGACAGGTTTGACCCCTGGGGAAAAAAAGATGGGGCAAAAGGAGCGCTTAGGTTAAACATTTCTTAAAAATGCAATTCCTCCTTAATGCCTTAATTGATTACAACCATATTTAGTATGAAACATCATTGGGGAAAGGCAATCCTAATTGATATAAATGAGTCTTTTCTGACCCATTGGGACAGAGGGGCATGCCCCAAAAATGGGAACTTGGCTAAAATTTTGCTTTATGATGCTGCTCTTCCTGGACAAGCTAAATGGATAAAAACCAAATTTGATCCAAAACATAACTGGCTGCGATAAATAATTTATGGTACATTTAATAATGCTGGATTGAGGGGTGTGTCCCTGCTGTAAGTGTAAGTGTTTGTCAGATGACCGTTAAGGCCCATGGGCCTCTTGTTATATTTGTTAGAACTTTTCACTGGAAAAGACTGTAAAGTTTCTAGGACATACTCAGTTGTCTAATCCCTTACTTATATATTTAGACAACATCATCATAATTGAATCTCTATGTTTTTAATGGTATAATTAGATACATATATAATGTAATTTAGTAATGAAATTCTTGGAATTAATCATATAGAAATCTTCATTACCTGTTAATATTTACTGATTCTTTACGGAAAAAATCCCCAAAAAAATCTTTGTAAATCCATGCTACAAGACTTGTAATTATTTAAAAGCTATATTTGCTAAGAAAGCAGACTGTTGTATTCAACATTGTGCAAGAAAGTGAAAATGTCAAAAAAAAACATAGGAAAAGTTTTCGTTCCTTTATACAGTCTGATGTTGTTCTACGCTTTTTTAGTGTTGTGCAAACATTTTGAGAGAAATTCAAAATGTCAGAATTGTTTAACTGATTTTACTAGTTAAATGTCTAAGACAGGGCACACATTATGCAAGAAATTAAAAATGTCAGAAATGTTTAAGTGATTTTCTCGTTACTATGAAATTG
>NW_022982674.1:0-17164 GCF_902652985.1 Pecten maximus
TTGTTGTTAGGTTTGGTTACCGTAAGATCAAAACTCTTCTATCACCTAAATATAAGTGACATTTTAACATGTACTAATGTACTAACGTACACATTACCAAGCAAAATAAGTCTAATTTAAAGCTGATATTTTGACACATACAGCGTCCTGAGATTTGGAACTCTAACAGTGGTTTATAGAAATCCCATTTGACGAATGCATGTCAGTATACCATGATAAATAATTAGTTTATGAATTCAAATTCTCTGACTTGTATCAAATATACTAAAACTTATGTCGTTTATCAGAAAAGGGAGTTAACTCTCCTACTAACTATGAACGTACCTTTTGAGGAGATGAAAAGGCAATCGTTTCACTACAGCTTTTGTTTAATGGTTTATATAATTGTATCCATCATTAAGGGTAGACATTGTTTATCAAACGTTTATTGAACAATCAGACTGAAAGCGTTTACCGAGAAACTGTCATTAAAGGTTTTGGTTTTGTTTTGTTTTTTTTGTTTAACGTCCTATTAACAGCCAGGGTCATTTAAGGACGTGCCAGGTTTTGGAGGTAGAGGAAAGCCGGAGTACCCGGAGAAAAACCACCGGCCTACGGTCAGTACCTGGCAACTGCCCCACGTAGGTTTCGAACTCGCAACCCAGAGGTGGGGGGCTAGTGATAAAGTGTCGGTACACCTTAACCACTCGGCCACCGCGGCCCCTTGTCATTAAAGGAAGAATATAGAACCTCGTAAAGCGAACACAAAACAAAACAGTGTCAAAATGGTGGCTGGTTTGATTGTTCGTCAGTAGATCAAATATTATGTGCGGACCAATTACACTTCCGATTACTTAGTCAGATTGTATTTACACTCAGACACATGACAATGTGTTACATGAGGTACATTTATAACGAAATTCTTTGACATGACAGGATGGACAGATATAATATATAAATTATTACACTTTTATAGTTACAAATAGCAGTGAAATGCTGCAGAAACTTATATTGCAATACACATGATGTATATGTTTCCTTAATTACCAGTAACAACTTATTAATATGATAGAGAGGACACATATAATATACATGTTGTATAAATCTTTCATAGTCCAAGTCAACACTTTATGATCGATACATATATTACAGCAAAATAATACAATCATTTATACACATACGGTTTGTTAAAGCTTCATAATAAAAGAGATAATTTTTTTAAGAAAAATGGACAATCCGTTTAGAACTTGTTTGTTACTGTACATACTGACAATAGGCCTTTCATTTTCATCTCATTTGGATTTGTACGAAAATAATTTGGAATATATTTATTTTGCAAATTTTTAACTAGCTCATTTTTACAAGAAAACAGATAGTGATATTCCTCTCCAATACTTTCTAAACATAGGTTACATATTCTTTCTTCTTTCGGGATTCTTTGCCATCGACCCGTTTCAATAGGGAATTTAAAATTGCATGTACGTATTTTAGTTATATATAGTCTATTATTTTCTGACAATGCTGTCAAATATTTTTCAAGACCAAATTGAGATTTACATATTGAGTAAAAATCGCCTCTTGAAGAGTTATCTATTTCTGAGAACCACTTTTGGATAAATTGATCTTGGAGTCTCTGTTTCAGTTGATTTTTAAAGAAGAATTTATTCATACTAAATCTATTTTCAAAAATAAATGAAAAGCCACATTCATCATATATGTTTTTAACTTTGTTGATCCATTTAAAAGAAAGAGTTCCGGCGTCATGCAGTTTAATTGCTAATTTAAGTAGAATACTACTAAGTTTATTTTCATTACAAAGAAGACTGTTCCAAAAACGAGCCATTCTAAGTTTAATATTCAGTTCTAGTGGGAAACGACCCAGTTCACCATATACCATAAATGATGGAGTACTTGATCTCACTTTTAGCACTCTTTTGCAAAATTTGAGATGGATTTGTTCCAATGCACGCAAGTTTTCAAATCCCCATACTTCGGATCCGTATAACAAGATTGGTTCAATTACAGTGTCAAAAATATGGAGTTGTATATCAATAGAAATAGCATGATTACGATTTTTTTTTATACAATGCATACAATGACTTTTGCAAAATTTCCATTATAATTAACTACTACACCAAGATATGAAAAACTATCTACAATTTCAAGTGTTGCATCCTTCAGACGAAATTCAAGGTTTTGGTTACATTTGCGTTTACTGAAAATCATGACTTTTGTTTTGTCAACATTTACTTTCAGTTTCCAAATTTCACAATATATCTCTGGAAAATATCCAGTGCTTTTTGTAGCCCTTCTGGTGTTTCTGCAAAGATAATGGTATCATCAGCGTATAGGAGTACACAAATTTCAACAAAAAGATGCAATTCATTTGAAATTTCATCTGCGATTTTGTGTAACGGATCACTTTTCATAGATTTAAAAAACATTTCTAAATCATTTATAAACATAGAAAATAATATGGGGGGAAAGATTTTCCCCTTGTCGTACCCCAATTAAACAAGGGAAATATTCTGATATTTTTCCATTGTATTTAACACAAGACTTGATATTTTGATACATATTTTTTATAACTTTAAAGCATTTGCCTTTAATATGACATTTTTGCAATTGCGTCCATAGCCCAGCTCTCCAAATTGTGTCAAACGCTTTTCTGAGATCAATAAAAGCACAGTAGAGTTTCTTACCACTATTCAGGTATAATGTAATTAACATATTTAAAATACAAATATTGTAAATTGTTGAATGATTTTTCCGGAATCTATCTTGGCTAATTGAGAGTACATGATTATGCTTAACAAAATTATTTAACCGCGATTATTTATAATAGATGTAAATAGTTCCCTAAAGAACTTATAAGGGTAATTGCTCTATAGTTATCGGGATCTTTTGGATTCCCCTTTTTTTTGTAAATTGGTTTGATTATACCAATTGTCCAGTTTTCTGGGATAATTCCCGTATCCATGACAATATTAAAAAGTTTACAATATATAGAAATCAACTCTGGGGATGAGTGTTTCAAGTATTCATTTAATATAAATATTGTATTATCTATTCCTGCCGCTTAACCATTTTTCAGTTGTTTAATTGTTTTTCTAACTTCATCTTCTGTAATTTCGCTATTTAATAAATCATCATCATCATCATCATCATCATCATCATCATCATCATCATTCAGAGCCTTGAAATACTGGTACAGTGAATCTAATGGTATATCAACCGTCTTTTTCTTCACTGATGAGAATTTGTTATTAGTTTTCCAAAATTCTTTCGAGTTGTTTTTTGACAAAGAACGAAGTTTCTTACAACACTTACAATTATGTATCCCAAAGGTCAAATTACCCCACGTGACACTTTAGTGAAGTGTAGTGCAATCAACCGTGAGTATATGTAGCGTGGTGGAGTCAATCAACCGTGGGTATATATAGCGTGGTATAGTTCAATCAACCGTGGGTATCTGTAGCGTGGTGTAGTCAATTAACCGTGGGTATCTGTAGCGTGGTGTAGTCAATTAACCGTGAGTATATGTAGCGTGGTGGAGTCAATTAACCGTGGGTATATGTAGTGTGGTGTAGTCAATTAACCGTGGGTATCTGTAGCGTGTTGTAGTCAATCAACCGTGGGTATATGTAGTGTGGTGTAGTCAATTAACCGTGGGTATCTGTAGCGTGTTGTAGTCAATCAACCGTGGGTATATGTAGCGTGATGTAGTCAATCAACCGTGGGTATCTGTAGCGTGGTATAGTCAATCAACCGTGGGTATATGTAGCGTGGTGTAGTCAATCAACCGTGGGTATATGTAGCGTGGTATAGTCAATCAACCGTGGGTATCTGTAGCGTGTTGTAGTCAATCAACCGTGGGTATATGTAGCGTGGTGGAGTCAATCAACTGTGGGTATATGTAGTGTGGTGTAGTCAATTAACCGTGGGTATATATAGCGAGGTGGAGTTCAATCAATCGTGGACATATGTAGGATGGTGTTGTGCAATCAACCGTGGGTATCATATATATGTATCTGTTAAAAACATAATATGTGCGTACATGTTGCACTTCTGAAGATTAACATGTAGATATGAATTATGTCATTTTTGTAAATTTCTGGGTTGACGCGATGATTCTCATATTTTTCTTTGTGAATTATTTAAGGTTATATTGTCGAGCTGGTCCGCCAAATCAAGAACACATGGCTATTAAGATGTGCAGTGATATCAAAGCAATAATCACGGATGGTTCAGTTGTACAGTGGTAACGCATTTTTCTCATCCACATATAGGTGACCGGGGTTCGATTTTCCGATAGGGCGTGACAAGATTTGGGGGGGGGGGGGGGGGGGGGGGGGGGGGGGGGGGGTCACTCCGGTTTCCTCCACCAGTCAATCCCCTCGCGTCCTTCTATCCGAGTAAACAATAACTATGTCTCGTAATTGTTATTAAGTAAACAAAGTGTATAGTTTAACAATCCCGCCGAGAGTTATCATGTCGGGAGCATATTGAACTCATGTTGGTTCCTCTGTTTACTTTATCGGTTGATTCGCAGAACATTCGATTCTCGGAGCATGGCTGACCTGAAGACAGACTAACACAGTTTTATCTGAAAGGGAACAAATAGATCCTTTCTTCAATCGTAAAATGGGGCCCGTACTTACATCATGCAGGTCCTAATTATTTACCTGTGTTAATGTGTCAAAACTTATTAAAAGTGCAAATACAAATTAAGAAAAAAACAATAAAAAAAACAACAACAAACAAAAATAACAAAAAAACAAAAAACAAAAAAACAACAACAAAAGATAAAAAAAAAACAATAAAAAACAAAAACAAAACAAGATAAAGGGAAAAAAACACAGAAAACCCAACTTTTATTGCATTAATACAATGCAGTTAAATTTGTCACAAAAATAAAATATTTTGCAAGATTATTACAATTTGAATGATGAACAATGGATTTATAAAATATAACAGTATTGTGTATTTTTTCCGTTGCATTATTTCGGATAATTTCCAAGAAGGTAAATTAATAGCATACATGTATATCTAACATATCTAAACAATTAGCGGAAATATAGAAATTAATATTAGATACGGAATAACATAAAAAAGGTATCTTTCCCCGTGACTAGTATCAGTCTCATTGCGGATTACCAATCAATAAATCATGTTGAGAGGAATTTGTCCGATATTGGCATTCCAATAAATAAAGGTCTGATAGATTCATGTATCATTCGTAGAAACATATTAAGTGTTGATAATGATTAAGAAAAAGTTATAAAATCAAATGTTGCCTGCATATATAATTATTTCAAAAATGTACTACTTTTCGAAATCTTTTTACAGTAACACAATTTCGCCACCTAAGTTATCGTTAGGATTCGCAATCTCACAAATATCGTAGTGATATACCTATAGATGACAGAGATGAAAAAATTGAACTGCTTATATGTAAAACACGCGGGAATATGAAGAGAGAGAAAAAAAAAAAACCACACACACACACACAATTCTTACTCAAAATCAATATAAAAAATAGAGGGGTCATATTCATCTTGATCAAATGCAGCAAACGTCACGTTTCCCAAATAAGAACCAAGATATGGCGATATTTGAACCACAAGTGGTATTGACGAGCATAGTGTGCATCACACTTCATATCGCACAAGGTAATAAGATAAACAGGGTATGATAAAAAACAAGATGTATATTAATGTAGCAGTTTATCCTCACAGATAAATTTCGAGTCCATGTAAAATTATCTTCGATTAAACCTTGAAACAAAAAGTCGGAGGTCAGTTCTGTTTTTGGTCAATATTTTTGCTTGTAAACTTCCGGTTGTCATCTTCTAGAGCATCATTGACACTGAAATATGCCATTGAACCTGTCAAAATAGTAATTTTGCAGCCTTTGCAAGGTATGTATCTGTGAATCTAGACAGCTGTCACATGTATTGAACTTTAAACAGTTCTTAGCTAAAATGTTTAGTAATCAATGGCAATGATTAGTTGTGCGAGCTATTTTGACGACGGTCATGATCCGGAAAATAATGTTTACAATCAAGAGCCCCACTCGATTTGCACTCTTCTCGGAAGAGAAGCCTTCTAAGAAGATTGCATTCCGTTATATGTAAATCGAATAAACCGGGAGAATATAACCCAAAATAAACAAGTTTTTAAGTTTTCTCAAACACTTTGACACAAACGTGTGTCATAAATCCTTCTCTAGTGAAACTCATCACTCACACATTTAAATATGGTTTCCGCCATCTTGGAAGATAAATCTTCCAGCTTCGAGACAGAAGAGGTAGAAGATCTTCCAGAGCAGAAGAGCTACAAATCGAGTGACCGGAAGATATATTCTAGAAGGAAAAGAGTGCAAATCGAGTGGGGCTTAGTGGTCACATATTTGTTCTAATCGAACACCTCGCCTACTTTTCCAGTTTAGATTCACAGGAAATGACGAGGGGTTCCGGTCGCTTTTTGTTCCATCGGAACCCCTAGTTATTATCTACCAAACCAATCGGAACCCCTCGTCATTTTCTCCGAAACTAGATGCCTACGTTCGCAGACGGAGGCGAGGTGTTCCGATTGCTACCAAACTAGACGTTGGATGACGTAGGCGAGGGGTTCCGATTGCCTTTTATTTAGATGCATTTGGAAAAAAGAACATCCAGTTAAAGAAACGTGGAACTACTTCCGGTTTCCAATTATCCCATGTGTCAGTTCCACATCTAGATGTCCGAGGCAGTGCGCGTCCTTGATATCGATATATTTGTGCTACAGCATGTTGAGGTATTAATTTCAATAATTGTTGGATCTGTTTGGAAGGAATTGACCAAAACAAAGTAAGGTAATCGTGTGTACCGAGTGCTGACGAGAAGCATTCCTGTTTCGGTGTTGAACAATGACTTTGTTTATCCCTTATTTAATTCGGGATGTAACAACATATACATGATATAAAAAGGAAAAATTAGAGAAAAAAAGAAAAGAAAAAAAAATAGACAACAAAGATTACGGACAAAATAACGAAACCATCACTCCAACTCAAAGTCGATTGATGATGGCAAAATATGAAGAAAATTAACGATTCACATGGGAATACATGAAACAGTACAATGAGAATAAGACCAGGTGTTTCGGTAGAGTAAGCGCTTTCTGCTTCATCGGCTGACACCTACCATACAATTCGAGGTTAATTCCGGGATAAGTCACATTTTGAAAAACGGAAACTTAAAAAGGAACTTAAGAAGTCAATAAAAGCTCATTTAGTTACGTTTTTTTATTGAATCCACAACTTACTGTTATTCAGACGGATTAACTCATCAACACTTCACCAATAAACAACGAATACAGGGTCCATATATTCCTTTTACGGCGAGCCAGAGGTTGAAAATATAAACGTTTAGGTGATTTACTTGTCCTCATTGAACAAGTTGTACTGTCCTGAAAATTGTAATACAGGTGCCCGTATGTGAATTATTGTTGAACGGTTCATGTTGTCTTATTGAATCAACACATCTGTGTGGATAACGAGTATCGAATACTATCCACATAGTTTGTTTGATTGTTCATTTGTTTTTAATTTCGGAGAAATTCCGTCACAAAATAATGCCAATTACTTGTGCACAAAATTATAATCCACTTTGATGTGTGGTACATTTCTGTAAAAACAAACAACAATAAACCTTTATGTTTGAAATTATGCACGTATTCTGTTCCTGCGAAATTTCTGTAAGTTTTTTTTCTCCATATGTTTCACACTTTCCGTGAAAAAAGAGGGTACGTCTCCATTTTCAGAACGACAACTTTATTCACACGTCCGGATCCGGTTGCAGGTGGGTCATTTTAGAAGATGCTGCTGGCGAAACGGATTTGCAACCTGTAAAAAACAATTATCATAATTAGGGCGTGTCACTAGAAATAGCGATGAAAACTCTGTTTTTGTTTTTGTTTTTGAAACTATAGACCGGAATTGGAAAAGGGAGAATAAATTTAAACCGACTGCAGAGAAATATCCGGAAAATAGAAACAATGGCTTCGGGATTGTTAATGAGAGCATTGCTACTCTAATTTGTGAGTACAATTCCTTGTGGTAGTAAAAGATAATCATCTCTATATGAGAATCACTATTTTCACAAAGAAAAAAATGTAAATCACAGTGATTCTGTATATCTAAGAAAAAAAATTAATAAATAGATCAGTGAAATAAAAGCAGACATTTTATTGGTAGAACAAGGTCTCTCTTGTCATTATGTGGTCAATACGATCCAATCGGGTCAAAATACTGAGTAGTGACAAAGATAATTTTATTTGATCAGCTCGACGTCGCTATAATATTAGGACATGCTTGCACAGGCACACGTTCCGATTATTGATATACTAAATTGTCCTCCCCTATATACCCAATAACACCCTTCCCTACGTAGTAACGTGTCTGTGATCCACGTCCACTGGTGACATGACAGCTAATTTGAACCAGACACCGGGCAAATTACAATTACCGATAAAACTGTTAAATTTTCTACTATTTTTGTGAAACGCTCCGTATCGAGGGGATTTTTCTAGATTAAATTTTCTAAGAGACATGCAGGTTATTCCCATATTATTTCATAAACCTTATCGATGTTCTCACGTTCAAAAGAAAAAAGGATCAATACCTTTGGGTAATGTCAATTACTTCTCAAAAGGGCATCCCTTCGTTTAAATAAAGTTAAGGTTGTCAAAATTAAACTCACTGGGAAATATGTCATTGTTCCAAGTAGTAAAAGTTATAATCTTTACATTCATGAGAAAGTTGTACACTCAAGTTTTACACTCAAGATAAATCAAAGGTCTCCGAGTATTTAGTCCTGAAAATTCTTAATTCGACCCGAAGTATCACTAATTAACGCAAAAACAAAGGTTTTTTTTCTTGTACATTTCGGCGTTAATTTCATTACATGTAGGCACAGGCACTCATATTAATCATCTTTCGGACAAAGATTTCATCAATAGAAATAGCGCATGTTTCAACAAAGGAATGCCCCTTTAAGAAAACATCTTGAAATTTACGCCACTTCATTACATAAATGTCAAATGTTTTTCTTTAAGTGCCTAACACAAGTCAGAAAACTCTCAAGGTTCAATTTGAATTGACCTAAAGCAAGACAGACAGTTTATTTTAAAACAACCAAGATATTTGCGGCAGTAAATCCAAACAATTTACTAACTGTTCCACGTGTAGGTAATTAATTGTTTGTGACAATTTAACAGGACAGATTTTATTTAGAACCGATGACAATGACGCCGAAATGTTTAAACTACATTTTGATATTTTTATATTTCACCTGAAATATCGTCAATCCCTTTAAAAGGTGATATTGTCAGGAAAATGCAGAACATTATTTCTAATTTGACAATTTTCATTAGATGTTTATGAAAACCGATTCCAACTGGATTACTTTAATGGTTCGTTTTTTTAGAGTTAATTGTTTCATGATACAGTATACATCAGAACTGCATCATTTATTCTAATCTACAGCAGCATCTGCAACGATAGCATGAAGGTCAAACTCCAAGGTCAATGAATGCCGGCGAAAAACTTTTTAAAAGGAGAGAGAGAAAATACTGAAATTAACGAAACCTTAATTCCAACTTAAAATTGACAAGCAATGGTAAAATGCGGAAAAAAAACTTGCATGGACAACCTTGACAAAATATAATGAGAATAAAACCAAGAGTTCCAGATGAATAAGCGTTATACAAATCTAGGTCAAATCTAAATTAAGTCACATTCTGAAAATGACAGCTACAATAACGGAATAGATTAATTCGGTGTTATGAAGAAATATTTGATAAATTAGTTTTGTTAGGTTGTAGAATTGTATCTCAGTTAATCCGTTGCGTGCATAACGTGGCAGAATGAAATGCTATGCTAAATTTAGGCGATTAATCAAAAGCATACTGACTGAGAATAAAACTCGGTCATTTGTTAAAGGAGCATACCGTCGTTTGAATTAGGTAGTTAAAATTAAACTTACTGAAAAACATGTATTTTTTTCAAGTAATAAAAGTTATAATCTTTACATTAATAAGGTAGTTTTACTCTCAAGATAAACCAACGTTCTTTAAGCATTAAATCCTGAAAATTCTTAATTCGACCCGAAGTATCACTAATTACCGCAAAGACATAGGGTATTTATCTACAATATACCTTTTTTGTGTACATTTCGGCGTTAATTTCATTACTTGAAACACAAACACTCATATAATCATCGTTCGGACATAGATTTTCTCAATAGAAATTGTGCATGTTTCTGATATCCGAACGAAGGAATGCCCCTTTAATGAAAAAGTAACATATTTCATAAATACCGTATTATCATTACGTTAGTTTAGGTTCAAATTCAGTTCAATTTGTCTTTATCCCATCACAAATGCTGTCTATGGACGTTTGTTTGTGAAGGAATGAGCGAGGTGAGATGCGTGGAGGCTCATAACAGAGATACAGAACGTGCGGATCGCGTGCGACTCGGCCATGTTCATCAATCACTAATCTAATACAACAGTAAAACCTCCAATGGACGCAACATCACAGCCGAGAACAGTTTACAGATATAATCACGATAGAAGGGTCGTCTGGTGTGAACTTAATTAGAAACAAAACGGGTGAAAACCGCAAGAATTGATACAATCGCCATTGTTGGCGATAACGTCTTTTGACGTGAAATGTACATAACTATACGTATTGTTCCACAAAACATCAAACTATATAATGTATGTGGGGCAATTATCAACACACACGGTTGCTAAACCCCGCGCGTATATTCCATGCTTATGACTCTTCCATTATTTTTCTTTTTATTGATATGATATTTTTCATTTCAACATCATTATTTGTATTAATATTCAATGAAAGTGGGTTCCTGGTATCTTTTCGGGGTCATATACTCTCTCTCCAGTTATGAACTCGGCCTCCAGATGTCTAGCGATAGCAGTGATGTTTGTGAAAGTAAGACCGAGTGTTTTTGTCAATATCTCCCCAATTCATCCATTGAAATAGAGATCATTATCAAAATGCCCCTCCTGGGGATCGCACCCTGACCCTGGGCTTACCAGACTAGCGCGGTACCGAATGAGCTATTGATAAATTCGTCCAAACTCAGGCGGTAGGAAGCAGGCAGTATCTTACTTCGGTGACATTATATTACAGTATTTAGGGATAATTTTAAATGTTCTAGAATCATCATACAAAAAATAAACAAACAAACAAGAAAAACAGAACATAAACAAACAAAACAAAATAAACAAACGAAAAAATAAGCAAACAAACAAAAATGATTAAAAATAAAATAAAATAAACAAACATGCAAATTAGCAAAAATCAAAATTCAAAGAAAAAATGTTAAACAAAACAAAATTAAAAACAACAAAAGTTTCACTCTTCGAACACCCATTGAGTACAAACATCGTTGATGTAGCTTTAAAACCCATCACAACTACTTTTCCATCCAATCAAAAGTGACTTTACAAACAGTGACGTCATTTTCAAAATGTTGAGGGATGATAACATTTTTTTTTCGAAAATCAAATTCTTATTTCAAGGCACAGTCTGAGAGACAAAAATTTATGATTCGATTTAATATCTAATAACCAGCAATTCCGAATGAATTTAACACATTAAAAACTCGCGGCAAAACATTTCAATAACAACCCTTTAAACAAAAAGAATATACTAACCTATTCCGACTCGGCTGCCCCGTCTCGTGCGCATGCTCACATCTGCTTCCGCCGCTGGAGAGTGGGATCGTTCAGGAATCCTTGGTAGTCTTTCCGCTTCCGGTGGAGACTGGTTTCCAAGGTAACGGTTCCGTTTTACAGTTAACACTGGAGAATTTACAATTTCGTCCGTGTAAATTACACTTATCTTTCTCACTTCTTCTTTTTCTGGAGACGCTGCCGAGAAAGAAATTGATTTTAAATCCGTTTAGTGACGTAGTCATTCTTAAACAATTGATGGGGTTATCTCGGGTCAGACTACTAAATCTCCATGACAACTATGTACTTCTGGTAACATTTCAGAGCATTGTAATTGTTTAGTCTGTCTGATTTTGTTTTTCACATCAAAATAAATCATTTTCAATTTTCTTAACCATTCAAAACCAAAAGACATGAAATCTATTCTAATATACAAATGTACATTAGGAATGTTGTGGACGAGTGATTCTGTCAATAAGAAAAAAAAAATCCGGAAAACATAAAAAAAGGATTTTATGAAAAATACATCACACACTATATATACATGTATATATATGGGTCGAAGAAGTAATATATAGAGGATATCTAACAGTGTCTTCAGTAATACCAAATATATTTCACGAGTGGGGCTAGTATTTTGATATTTTTCACGAGTGCGCAGCACAAGTGAAAAATATCAAAATATTAGCCACACGAGTGAAATATATTTGGTATTACTGAAGACACTGTTAGGTATTCTGTTTATTACATTTTTTATCAACGAAAAACCTATCCCGTATGCTAACTAGGCCTACAGCGATAATTTGTAAACAAAAAAAGTAGTTTCCCCTGTCCAGGTGCTGACATATATGTCGGGCTTTCTGATTGGTCAATTATTTTGGTATTTTCTAATCATTAATTTGATTGGTCAAATCAGCAAAAGTGATATGAAAAATATGTGAAAAATATCACTTTTATAGAATGAAAATTTTTTGATATTTCACTGGTAAAAATGTAATAAAAACGGTTATTATCCAGGAAACACTGAATCCTTGCAAAGGTTTGTTTGCAGGATATGAATTACTTGAAATGTTAATATTGGGCAAAGAAGTAGTTAATTCTAACAGCGTGGACAATGAAAAATGTCATTTTTTTAGGTAATCCGCTCCTTTATCAAGACACATTAAACAATACTAGAAAATACAATCAGATACAGTAGGATAAGTATTTCCTATTGTATGATCTAGTATTGTTTATATATCATGTGATTATATTTGCTCTCTTTCCATTGTCCACAATGTTAGAATTACTTCTTTGCCCATATATATTATATATACATAGACTTCAGAACAGGTCTGTTCACTATAGCCAAAATGAATCAAACTGCATCATGCAGCTCTTTCATTCTTCTAGAAATCAACATTTAACGGTAAATTCTTGATATCTGATGAAAACATGGTTAATTTATCTTTGAATTATGGCATGGCGTTAAAACAAATTGTTAGTGAATATCATGTTATTTAATATGTTTGTAATAATAACTTTCTAATGAACGCTGTCTCATCCGCGTTTGATATCACATTAAAGTGCAGACAATTTAACTTCAAAATACCGCAATCCAATACAGATCATGGCCCATTTGTTCAAAAGGTGATTAATTTAATCACTTGATTCGTGAAAATCTCATTTTTTCTCCTTTTTTTCAAAACCTGAGTGTGTGTATTCCTCAAAATTGGCGGGTTGGAAGATTGACGAGTGCTATAATTTGATAAAATTTTGTCAAGTTAGTTTTACCAGAAATGATTTAATCAGGATCTTAAAATTGTTGTTAAACCTAGTCACCTTTTGAACTACCGGGCCCTAGTCAATGAAATAGTCTCTGTGCACTAAAACAATGATCAAATTAATATTTCCTGAATTGAATTCCTTTGAAGGAACATTCCCAAAATCTAATCCTTATAATCAGTCGGAAAATTTCAACTCACAATTTATCATCAATTCAGAAAAACAAACATTGTATTCAGAATTTGAATTCATGACATGTTATTCATATTCGAACCCTGTCGCTTTGATAGGAATTCGATAATAGCTGAGTCAGTACTAAATAACCAACGCGCTTGTTACGATCCCAAATAACATTGCTTTGATATTTGATGACATATATACGGCTACTTGATCCATATTAGGAAACCTTAAACTGGAACACAAGATACAGAACATTTTATTATCAAGGCCAACACCAAAAGCTGAAGTAAAAGTGGGAACCGCCATTTGCATTTCAAAGTCAATATATAATAAGTTTTCTTACATATCTAAAGTCAAATCCGGTCAATCAAATAGGAACTATGTGTAAGTATAACGACATGGTTATTTTTCAGATTTGATTATTTGTGTGATTTGTGAGATTGTTCGCTGCTGTATTTTACCACAAAATAATTCTACATGAGAAACGGTCAGCATCTGCATCAAATTATTGATGATTTTGTGAAACTCCATGTCTAGATAAATATTGGGTAAACTTTACACGATTATTTTTGTGCAATTTGTAGATATTTGTCCCTTTTTTAAAAAACTAAATGTGATTTCTTTACATTGACAACCCTTAATTGACTATATGTTCTATTCCTGAGGTTTTCAAACGACTGCATGCATGCTAACTACCTCCTGGCGGGTATGAATTATTGATATGCTAGTCTGAAATTTATATAAATTGACTGGTGGAGGACAGAATAATCTATTTAGGTTACTTTTGTTTGTCAAAGTGCCAAACGTTAAATTCTTGATTTAAAAGTCATTGCGTGACTGAGAGAAAACAAGAGGACCTAAATGTCTATAGAGGCAGTACTATATACCTGCATTGTAAGGTTTTATAGTCGATAAGTTATTACCTCTGACAGAAATGTATAAACTTCACCAGCATGAGAGGAACTGTGTCATGCATGACTGGTAGATAAAGTTGCGGAATGGCGACGGGACTTCGTGTCATTATAAGATACAGGCATTATTGGCAGGTTTGTAAACTGATATAAATTCACACTTGTCAATATTGAAAAATAAAGTGTAACAAGAAATATCTTTAAAAAAGATGAACGGCATAGTTTTAGTGCTGGTGGTTATAATGTAAAACTGCTGGTGAAATAAATCAACGAACTAATTAATAAATGCGCAGTTTCAGCACGGATAACGAAATTATATCATTTTGAATCATTTTTGGTGATAATAAGACTGCATTTGAATCAGGAATGTGATTTTATTAATGTGTCATTTGAATGGATACATCCGCTTATTCAGCTTGCATTCAATCTTAATTTTGTTTCGTCTTTAAATGCATATCTGCATTTTGCATTTACCGCTACATTGACCAATCACATACTTCAGCTTGACTAGTAACGCCACCTCTCGCGTCATATCCGGGGTCAAAAGAAAATTATACGGCTATGCCGAAAAACGCCGCTTACACGTCTTTCCGATTTATTTATTTATTCACTTCATATGAATATAATCATTTTTAATGTGATGTGTCGTGTCTTCCTTTATCGGGTTCGTACCAGTTGTACCGGTACTAATCTGCTGTACTCGTAATGGGACACGGCGTACCAGTAGAACCTGACCGGTTCACGTGGCTCGTTTCCTGAGACGTACCACTTAGATCCAAGATGGCGGAACTGTGATGATTCATTTGGCATAATAATGTACGTATTGTTAAATACGAGACGAGGAATCTTCATTTGCGATGAAATTGTATAAATTTAACGTATTGATATTAACGGAACATTTCAGGTATTTATATTACATCCGTAACACTTTAATAACAAAAATAATCTCTTTTTATGAAGCGAATACTTTGTAGAGACGGCCGCCATTTTGGAAACTCACTTGAGATTCAATTGCGTTCCATGATATGTTACCGTGCCTATTCAGTACAACAGACCATCTGAATCGGTTCGGTTTTGCTGGTGCCCCGCGTTCCATTACGAGTACAACAGATTCGTACCGGTACAACTAGCTGGTACGAACCCGATAAAGAAACGCACGCGAACGGTGAGTGTCTAGATTCCGGATATCCGGAAGGGAAACCAGGAACAAACAAAAAAGGCCTAACAGATGTTTAAGAATAGATGGGTATATGTCATAAAGCTCATACATTAATGCTTACATTCTGCATGAGTGTTAATTCTTTATATGAACATACCAAGTGAAAACAACAAACCTTTAACCCTAACCCTAACCCTAAACCTTAACCCTAACCCTAACCAACACCATGAATACAGTTTAAAAACATCATTTTACTTGCTGATTTTCCACACAATACATCAGTCAAATATCAATACGTCTGAAAAATAGTCCCCGTTTCCTTTTTCGTAGATTGTGTTTTCTTCGCCATCTATGAACATAAACTTATTCTTATTTAACACTGATGATTGCATATGATTTTACTTGATGTCCTTTTTAATTTTAAATTAAAGAAAAATAAAGCACACCACAAATTGTGGGTTTAGGAGCGGGAAAAAGAAAAAACGGGAAAAAGAAGGCTTGGCGGGGTTATCGGCTGTTTTTTTAAAAAAAATTTAAAATTTAAATTTTAAAGATTACTCTGTTCCCAATGGGTTTATTTTTTCAAATTACCCTAATGTAAATATATGAATTGAACAGATTAACTAGTATCTCTGAAGATATGTAGATATACCTACCGCCATAAAAATGAAGAAAAAAAATATCCCTATTTAAATTTCATACTAGTTATGGCATTAGTCTTCTTTGTTACTTATCGATACTTTAGTCTGCATGATATTTTTATGTATCAAATTTTTTTTTTTTTTTTTTTTTTTTGCGTTTTGGTTTTCAACTTGAATTAGCTAATAGCTATATACTGGATGCCATTTCTAGTTTGCGTTTGTTTATGGGGGGCTAATGTGTGTAGAACTTTCCGGTTTGAAATAGGAAAAGGGGAACGCCACCAAACAATGGTAATAACGCGGCGTGGGTAAAAATTACGGGATAAAAATTTTACATAAAAAACGATCACATCACCCTCAAAGCAATATGTTGAAAAAAAAAAGAATACCCCACTTTAATGAAAAAACCGTAATTCTAGCTCAAAATCGATAACAAGCGGGCAGAAAACAAAACAAAATTTTAAAAGCTTTGGGGCCCAAAGTAAAAGTACAAGGGGACAAGCCAGGCGTTTCCGGGGGGAGCAGCGTCTTCTTACAGAACGACTTTTCCCTGCAATAATTTCGCATTTTTTGAAAAATCTTATTTTATTATTTTAATAAAGTGTCAGATTTTTATTAAGGCTTGACCCTTGTTTGTTCCGTTTTATTATTTATAGTTTTTAATATATTGTTAAATGGAAATTGATCAAAAAAAAATTTAAAAACAAAATTTTTTTTTTTTTATAAAAAAAATTTTATTTTTTTGTTTTCAAAATTAAAAAACCAAAGGGTTTTTTTTAAAAAAAATTT
>NW_022982675.1:0-25161 GCF_902652985.1 Pecten maximus
AAAGGGGTTTTTTTGATTTTTTTTAGTTATTATTATTTTTATTTTTTTTTTTAGTATTTTTTATTTAATATTAAATTTCAGCTCTTTTGGACGATGGTTTCTACCGAGCCCCTGCCCCACAGTACCAGTATACCCCACAGCTGGCTTACTACGAGACCGAGGGATCAAGATCCAGTAAAAAGCGTAAACATTTAGACATTTATTAAATTCATCAAAAATCATCAAGCTATCTGTATGACCCTACCAATTGTTTTGGTTTACAGAGAAATACTGTTCAGAAGAATATTTTGTGAGGAATATCTGTGAAAGAGTTCGTTTACGTGATACTTATCATTCATTAATGAAAGTGTGATGTACAATGCAGAATTGTTTGATTTTGTATATTTTTTGAGACTTTAATGAGTGCTATGAAGGAATATCAAATATGATACTTTACAGTATGCTAACCAAACACCTTTTTCAGAGGGCTCGGAATTGTAGGGAGCCAACCTGTTACATAAATATTCAGTTTAAACAAAACATCTGGATTGGACAGGTTATATGAACAGTATAAATATTGGTTAAAAGTGCCTATGGTTGTGCAGAGCTTTGATAGACAATCAAAATTATTGTTATGTTGTATTTTTGAAATTTTTGAAATGTGCTTTTAAAAGAAAATAGCTTTATAAATATATGACATACCCTTTTACTAGACCATGATCTGCCATTATAGCATCTTTAAATGAAAACATCAAGGCTATTTCACACAAATCCCTATCTACAGACTCCATGTATGCATCTACGAGGAAAATAATGGTGGATGAAAGTAATTTGATAATCTGACATAATACTCCTGTCAAGCAGTATTATGAAAAGGCTGCATTATCATGTGTTTGTTAGGTAGTCCAAAATCATAGTGTGCATAATATTGTGTAAATAAGTCAGTATTTACTACATTCCATTTGATCAGCGAAAACATTATAGCTAGTTTACCAAATTATATATTTAAATCAAAATAAGAAAGTTGTTGTTTACGTGTTGTATTTGGAAAAGAATAGCATTGAATCAAACAAGAAAGTTTGTTGACATGTTGTATTTGAAGAGAGACCTGTTTTAATTAATGAATGGCACTAACAGAGAAGCTCTGGGAAATGAGTCGCACTGGTAGTTGGTGGTGTTTGTAAGTAGAGAAACAATCATTTTGTGTACATATACTTTATATATATGCATATATATGTTACACATATTCCATAAAATGTTTTTTTTATATATACATACTATATTTTTCTAGCATTTAATTCTTCATTAATTAAATTGTATATTTAGTATAAAAAATTGTAGTGCTTTATACAGCATCTAAAGTACTTGTGGAATCTTTTTCATAAGTAAATATATATATTACACATGTATATAAATTGTCATAGTTATAGGGTGAACTCCTCAGAATGATTATATCATATAGTAATGACGTCATCCATTAAAATGTAATGAGATATTTCATTAAGATATTGTGAAAAGATTGCATTTTGATGCCACAATCCATTACAATACAAGATATTCCATTAAAATTTAAGATTTTCCATTAAAACAATATATTCCATTAAAACATGGGTGATATGTTGTATTGAAATATGGTGATATTTTCCATTTTCAAGGATATTATCTGTTAAAAACCTAATGATATATTCAATTATAGATGTGATGATATATTTGTTATAGTATTATGTTTTGCAGCATTTTAATATAACAAAATATTCCATTGAAATGTGATAAAATTCTGCATTTAAACATTAAGATCCTCCATTTGATAGCATGAGGTATTGCAGTTTATAACAAGAGACATCCCATTAGAGTGGTGGAACATTCCATTAAAACGTGATAAGATATTCTATTAAAATCTGACATTCCATTATATTGTTATACGATATTCATTTTGATATATTTTAGTTTAAAGTCACAGACTAATTGGAGGTAATTTGACAATACATGATTACAATGTAGAATACCTGCCATCATTTTGTGGACATGACATTGTGTTGTTAAGGTCGGGAGATGTTACACTGTATGGCAGCGAAGAAATATTTCACTTTTTGTAGAGAATGCTGTATAAATTGTTGGCAATTCAACTTACATGTATTTTCATGTAATTATGTGAACATTTGCTCACAATTAATATGTAATAGGTAGATTAATAAATTTGATATTATACATATTTTTGAAGTTGAGTTGTTTGTCAAAGTTTTTCTGTAATCCCTCCCCTATGAACCCCCACTGAGATGTGAGATTCTAGAGAGATTCTAGAGAGATTCTAGATGTTGTCTAAAACAATGTTTCTTACCACTTGGATGATTGAGGTCAATGCCACCCATGAACTCAACTAACATGGCACAAGAAAATACAGAAAGTTCTTTTTCAGACATAACACATAAAAATGAAATGGAAAAATGAACAAAACCTTTTGCATTGACCAATTATTGTAGAAGGGATCCCAGGGGCGATGTTGGTACCCAACCATTGAATGATTATTAGTGGGTATAGGCAAGTTTGATCTTTTTTCTATTTTCCCCATCGCCCATCTTTTTCTTCATCTTTTGAAGACGGGTTAAACCTACACATATGTAATCTGAAAAAAAATCAATCGAAACTTTCTGAGGAAATAAAAACTAAAATCAATGAATTCAAATATTGCCACGTGCCCTGTCGACCATTTTGTTTACACAATCATGTTTGAAAAAATGTATCAATTTCTTCTCAAAAAACTGTAAAATTTAAAAGATGGCCTCCATGTCAGCATTTTTTTTTTCACTGATCAGAATCAAAATTGAATGGGCACAACTAGGGTCCAAGAGAGGCAACAAATTAAGTTTCGGAAATATGTCACTGAACTTCAGCGAAATAGTAAGAAAAATTTCAAAATCCAAGATGGCTACCTGTAGGCAATTCTGTTTTCAAAGCCACTCACAACATTGAATGGGCACCACTAGGGACCAGGGAACCTGGATTATTGAACTTTGAGAAAAAAACCTTCCAGTAATTGCCAAGACAAAGCAATAACAAGGTTTGTCTACCAATGATTGACCTAAGCGTAACAAGGCAATTTGAATAGTCCATTATCTGGTGACGGCCATCTTACAGTGGGTTAAAATGAAGTTTGACAATTATAGGAATAACTGTAACAGTTCAAATTATTTTGGGAATTTAATCCTTTTTGGGAATTTTATACTTCGGCCAAAGAAAAAAAATATGATATTCTTTTTAAAATTCCATACAAAATTTACACATTTCAAAAAATATTGTTCTCCTATACTAGTTTATCTTCTTCAAAACCCCAATACTTATAATCTACAATAGACCCCCTCCTGATACTGGTGTCATACCATAACAAGGACACAATATTATACAGTATTGTAGTTTATTGATACACTAGTCTCTTTTATTGTCGAAATACAGTGCAACCCATACACTGACCTATGAATGGTCATTGGGACCATGCATCAGACGCTGAAGTATGTATGCTGAAACATATATTGTTAGGTATTCCCATTACTGTAAAGGTATCATTAGAAGGGAGGTATTCCCACTAACTGTAAAGGTATCATTAGAAGGGAGGGTATTCCACTACTGTAATAAGGTATCATTAGAAAGGGAGGTATTCCCACTACTGTAAAGGTATCATTAGAAGGGAGGTATTCCCATACTGTAAAGGTTATCATTAGAAGGGAGGTATTCCCACTACTGTAAAGGTACATTAGAAGGGAGGTATTCCCACTACTGTAAAGGTATCATTAGAAGGGAGGTATTCCCACTACTGTAAAGGTATCATTAGAAGGGAGGTATTCCCACTACTGTAAAGGTATCATTAGAAGGGAGGTATTCCCACTACTGTAAAGGTATCATTAGAAGGGAGGTATTCCCACTACTGTAAAGGTATCATTAGAAGGGAGGTATTCCCACTACTGTACAGGTATCATTAGAAGGGAGGTATTCCCACTACTGTAAAGGTATCAGTAGAAGGGAGGTATTCCCACTACTGTAAAGGTATCATTAGAAGGGAGGTATTCCCACTACTGTAAAGGTATCATTAGAAGGGAGGTATTCCCACTACTGTACAGGTATCATTAGAAGGGAGGTATTCCCACTACTGTAAAGGTATCATTAGAAGGGAGGTATTCCCACTACTGTAAAGGTATCATTAGAAGGGAGGTATTCCCACTACTGTAAAGGTATCATTAGAAGGGAGGTATTCCCACTACTGTAAAGGTATCATTAGAAGGGAGGTATTCCCACTACTGTACAGGTATCATTAGAAGGGAGGTATTCCCACTACTGTAAAGGTATCATTAGAAGGGAGGTATTCCCACTACTGTAAAGGTATCATTAGAAGGGAGGTATTCCCACTACTGTAAAGGTATCATTAGAAGGGAGGTATTCCCACTACTGTACAGGTAGTCATTAGAAGGGAGGTATTCCCACTACTGTACAGGTATCATTAGAAGGGAGGTATTCCCACTACTGTAAAGGTATCATTAGAAGGGAGGTATTCCCACTACTGTAAGGTATCATTAGAAGGGAGGTATTCCCACTACTGTAAAGGTATCATTAGAAGGGAGGTATTCCCACTACTGTAAAGGTATCATTAGAAGGGAGGTATTCCCACTACTGTAAAGGTATCATTAGAAGGGAGGTATTCCCACTACTGTAAAGGTATCATTAGAAGGGAGGTATTCCCACTACTGTACAGGTATCATTAGAAGGGAGGTATTCCCACTACTGTAAAGGTATCATTAGAAGGGAGGTATTCCCACTACTGTAAAGGTATCATTAGAAGGGAGGTATTCCCACTACTGTACAGGTATCATTAGAAGGGAGGTATTCCCACTACTGTAAAGGTATCATTAGAAGGGAGGTATTCCCACTACTGTAAAGGTATCATTAGAAGGGAGGTATTCCCACTACTGTAAAGGTATCATTAGAAGGGAGGTATTCCCACTACTGTACAGGTATCATTAGAAGGGAGGTATTCCCACTACTGTAAAGGTATCATTAGAAGGGAGGTATTCCCACTACTGTAAAGGTATCATTAGAAGGGAGGTATTCCCACTACTGTAAAGGTATCATTAGAAGGGAGGTATTCCCACTACTGTAAAGGTATCATTAGAAGGGAGGTATTCCCACTACTGTAAAGGTATCATTAGAAGGGAGGTATTCCCACTACTGTACAGGTATCATTAGAAGGGAGGTATTCCCACTACTGTACAGGTATCATTAGAAGGGAGGTATTCCCACTACTGTAAAGGTATCATTAGAAGGGAGGTATTCCCACTACTGTAAAGGTATCATTAGAAGGGAGGTATTCCCACTACTGTAAAGGTATCATTAGAAGGGAGGTATTCCCACTACTGTAAAGGTATCATTAGAAGGGAGGTATTCCCACTACTGTACAGGTATCATTAGAAGGGAGGTATTCCCACTACTGTAAAGGTATCATTAGAAGGGAGGTATTCCCACTACTGTAAAGGTATCATTAGAAGGGAGGTATTCCCACTACTGTAAAGGTATCATTAGAAGGGAGGTATTCCCACTACTGTAAAGGTATCATTAGAAGGGAGGTATTCCCACTACTGTAAAGGTATCATTAGAAGGGAGGTATTCCCACTACTGTAAAGGTATCATTAGAAGGGAGGTATTCCCACTACTGTAAAGGTATCATTAGAAGGGAGGTATTCCCACTACTGTAAAGGTATCATTAGAAGGGAGGTATTCCCACTACTGTACAGGTATCATTAGAAGGGAGGTATTCCCACTACTGTAAAGGTATCATTAGAAGGGAGGTATTCCCACTACTGTAAAGGTATCATTAGAAGGGAGGTATTCCCACTACTGTAAAGGTATCATTAGAAGGGAGGTATTCCCACTACTGTAAAGGTATCATTAGAAGGGAGGTATTCCCACTACTGTAAAGGTATCATTAGAAGGGAGGTATTCCCACTACTGTAAAGGTATCATTAGAAGGGAGGTATTCCCACTACTGTAAAGGTATCATTAGAAGGGAGGTATTCCCACTACTGTACAGGTATCATTAGAAGGGAGGTATTCCCACTACTGTAAAGGTATCATTAGAAGGGAGGTATTCCCACTACTGTAAGGTATCATTAGAAGGGAGGTATTCCCACTACTGTACAGGTGTCATTAGAAGGGAGGTATTCCCACTACTGTAAAGGTATCATTAGAAGGGAGGTATTCCCACTACTGTACAGGCGTCATTAGAAGGGAGGTATTCCCACTACTGTAAAGGTATCATTAGAAGGGAGGTATTCCCACTACTGTAAAGGTATCATTAGAAGGGAGGTATTCCCACTACTGTACAGGTATCATTAGAAGGGAGGTATTCCCACTACTGTAAAGGTATCATTAGAAGGGAGGTATTCCCACTACTGTAAAGGTATCATTAGAAGGGAGGTATTCCCACTACTGTAAAGGTATCATTAGAAGGGAGGTATTCCCACTACTGTAAAGGTATCATTAGAAGGGAGGTATTCCCATACTGTAAAGGTATCATTAGAAGGGAGGTATTCCCACTACTGTAAAGGTATCATTAGAAGGGAGGTATTCCCACTACTGTAAAGGTATCATTAGAAGGGAGGTATTCCCACTACTGTAAAGGTATCATTAGAAGGGAGGTATTCCCACTACTGTAAAGGTATCATTAGAAGGGAGGTATTCCCACTACTGTAAAGGTATCATTAGAAGGGAGGTATTCCCACTACTGTAAAGGTATCATTAGAAGGGAGGTATTCCCACTACTGTAAAGGTATCATTAGAAGGGAGGTATTCCCACTACTGTAAAGGTATCATTAGAAGGGAGGTATTCCCACTACTGTAAAGGTATCATTAGAAGGGAGGTATTCCCACTACTGTAAAGGTATCATTAGAAGGGAGGTATTCCCACTACTGTAAAGGTATCATTAGAAGGGAGGTATTCCCACTACTGTAAAGGTATCATTAGAAGGGAGGTATTCCCACTACTGTAAAGGTATCATTAGAAGGGAGGTATTCCCACTACTGTAAAGGTATCATTAGAAGGGAGGTATTCCCACTACTGTAAAGGTATCATTAGAAGGGAGGTATTCCCACTACTGTAAAGGTATCATTAGAAGGGAGGTATTCCCACTACTGTAAAGGTATCATTAGAAGGGAGGAATGGTGGTATCTGAACTCAGCTGGGTGAAGATTACTTCAGCTAGCTAAGGTCTCTGGCTATTTCTTGGTTTTGACACCAACCGACTATGCACCAGTCATAAGTTTCTCGTCGTGTAAGAATCCTCTGATAGTGTTAGAGAAGGTGAAGATCGGAGCACAGGACTTGAGAATTAGTTACAGTCTACATGTATTTGGACCTTCCCTAATGTGTATAGCACATTTTTAGACGTTTTGGGAGGCTAGATTGAAATTCGATAAAAAAATTACACCTGTATATAATGAACACCGGGGGTTGGAGGTCATCACAAGGACATGAACACTAATATTCAGATGAGAGTGAATCAAAACTTTCACTCCAATGTCAGTAACTATTACTTTGTAGATAAACCTGAAGTGATGCCCACAAATAGAATATCATGAATGTGTTACGTAGTTGTGTTCCTGGGTTAGAGCACAATTCTACCTTTCACGCTCACAAAAGAATTTCAGATAAATTCAGGTCAACATTAGATCAGTATGTTAAATACCGGACATATATGATTAAAGAGAGTCAGACTGTAACTTAATTTAAGATATAGAACCATGACACCCCCCATCATTTTGTGTGAAGGTGTCACTGCTAGAATGGTAAGTTTGCTTGCTCACTGGGTGAGCTGGGAAGTCTCTGAAACCGACCTTTATTGGAAACGGCAACATGCTACAAACTGTACATTGGACCTCGTGCACCTTCCCTTTCAATTGTACGTCAGCTTGACTACGATGAACATCTTCGAGTACTGTGTTGACTTCAGGACCATGTATTGACACCACTTATATCCGAAGATCTTAAAATCCGACGGCCCAATAATCCGAAAATGGGTGTGAAAAAATGATCAAGAACTGTAAGCTTCCTACCAAGTACGTTTTTCGTACCGAATCGTGTAACAATCTTTAGCAGAAAATGACCTGTGGATGTAATTACTGCTTATAAAATTCTATAACATTTACAATACTTCGGGACGAAAAGTCGAAATTAAATGTTTGTTAATTTTGGTCTTCTCGGGCGAAAAGACGAAATCTAAAAACCTTAATTTTCGTGTTTTCGGGGCGAAAAGACAAAATGGCACAACCCAGCCACCGTTAATTAGCCATAGCAAAGGTTATACAAGTGGCCCATCATATCATTTGTAACGAACCCATGTGGTTCATTCATATCATTCAACCACCCCATCAACCCCATGGCATAGATACACCAGGTCTAGGAAAAATCCAGGGTCATTTTGAGACTTCTCTCCATGTAGTAGTTGGTGACTACCTCACTGAACAACATATCTAAAGCAATTAGGATAAAGTGTCTTGCTCAAGGACACAACAACAACATCACAGCTAATAAAGAGACTTATAAATAATTCAGGGACAGAGTCTATCCCTACTCTTATAGACCCAAACACTGGTCATATATCTGTCGATGATAAAGACAAGTCAAATTTATTAAATGAATATTTTTGTAGTATTACTAATATTGATGATAATAATAGTGAAGTGCCTGTCTTAGAGCCAAAAACTAACAGCTCTTTAAATTCCTTATTAGTTACTTCTAATGAAATTTGTGATGTTTTAAAAAATTTAAAGCTTGGAAAAGCCTCAGGTAAAGATGGTATAAGTCATCATATGCTTAAATACACAGCATATACAGTTTGTAAACCCCTTGAACTTCTTTTTAATTTTTCTTTATCTACTTGTATTTTTCTAAATATATGGAAAATAGCTAAAGTTATGCCCCTCTTTAAAAAAGGAGATAGGCATTCTATATCAAATTATCGTCCCATATCTCTTCTCTCTACTGTTGGGAAAATGTTAGAAAGGGTTATTTTTAAGCACTTGTATAATTATTTTTTTGAAAATGCATTATTTTATCGGTTTCAAGCAGGATTTATGCCTGGAAATTCAGCAGTATACCAACTAATTGAAATTTATCATAACATTTGTCAAAATCTAGAAGAAAAGAAACATACTTGTATGATTTTCTGTGACATTTCGAAAGCCTTTGACAGAGTCTGGCACAAAGGTCTCCTAACAAAGTTAAATTCATATGGTATTTCAGGTAACCTCTTGTCCTGGATAGAAAACTATTTATGTAACAGACAACAAAAAGTATATATTAACAGTTCATCTTCTGATGCTGGTATGATAATGGCTGGAGTTCCCCAGGGCTCAATTCTAGGACCTCTTCTTTTTTTAATATATATTAATGACATAGCTGATGAACTTGAGTCAACAGCACGTTTATTTGCTGATGACACTTCTCTTATAAAGTCGTCTTCTTCATGCCGAGAAATTGAATTAGTTTTAAACAGAGATTTAGAAAAATTAAATCAGTGGGCAAAAACTTGGCTTGTTTCTTTTAATCCTAATAAAACTGAGATAATTTTTATATCAAACTCCGACAATATTGAAGAAAATCTTGATTTAATTTTTGATGGAACCTTTTTAAATTTTAGTAGTTTACATAGACATCTTGGAGTAATATTTAATTCAAATGCTAAATGGTCTGACCACATTGATGAGATATACAAATCAGTAATGAAAAAAATAAATGTTTTAAGGAAAATTAAATATATGTTAAAGCGTGATGCTCTTTTAAGAATTTATAAGTCATTTATTTTACCTGTTCTGGAATATGCATGTGAGGTTTGGGGCGGATGCTCTCAAGCTGACTCAGAAAAGTTAGAGCGGGCTCAGCTTGAAGCAGCTAGAATAATAACTGGTCTACCATCTTATACAAGAAAAGAATTTTTATATTTGAAACATCTTTGGAACCACTTTCAGACAGAAGAGCTAAAAGAAATCTTCAATTACTTTATAAAATAAAAATAATATGACTCCAAGTTATCTATCTAACTTATTACCTCCTTCAGTGGGAAATAATAACCCTTACCCTTTAAGAAATAAGGACAATTTCAGAATTCCAAATTACAGACTCTCTTCTACAATAAACTCCTTCTTTCCCTCTACCTTAAGAAACTGGAACAATTTAGACGACAATGTTAAATCCATTTCTCTTTCTTCTTTCAAACTAGCTCTCTCTCAACCTATTTCTACTAGTCTGCCTTGCTACTATAATTATGGTGAAAGAAAGTTTAATATAATACATACAAAATTAAGATATAAGTGTAGTTCTCTTAAGGATGATCTTTTTCGTGTAAATTTGGCAGAGGACTCTATTTGTGTAAACTGTGGTAACATTTGTGAAAATGTGCATCATTTCTTTTTTGAATGTCCAATATATGCTACTGCTCGTGCTGAAATGTTCCAATATTTTAATGATTTAAATATACATGTAAATTTAAATTTGTTATTATATGGTAATGAAAACTTGGCTTTGGAAGTAAATAGTTATGTATTTGGATATGTGCAGTCTTTCATAAAGTCCAGCAGAAGATTTTGAATATATATACTTGTATCTCTTTATTATGTAAATGTATATTGTATGTTAAATTATCCATTTTTCCTCCTAATTGTTACATGATTTACTATATATTATACCTATGTCATTACTTGTAAATATTAACATGTTGAGTGGAGAAGGCTTCATAAGTTGTAATAACTTGTGCCTAATCCTATTGTTCTTGTTTAGACAATAAAATATGTTTAAAGTCAAAGTCAACATCACAGACCGAGCCGTTTCTCAGCTCCCCGAGAGGGAGACTGGATTAAGAAGGTCCCGGGTTAGTGTGTGCCTTTCTTGTTTAGCTTTTAAACAGCAGTAAATGAGGTAATCTTTAGGTTTTTATGGTAAGACATACACAAATTCGTTCAACACATATCATATATAAAGTTGATGGCGTGCCAAAGTGTGAAATAATACACAAAATACGTAAGGGAACAAGATATTGACCGTAAAGTCACTTCTTTTGTCCGTATAAGATAGAATATTGAATGATTAAACTTAGTGGTAATAAAGACACCTTTTACATAATGGCAAAAGAACTTCCACCAGTAAGATAGTTTTTTTTATATGAAAATGTAATCCGAGTCGCATCTTTGCAAAATATCATGGCAAGCTTTTACCGATATGTAACATTTTCTAACATTTAGTAGGGCCTGTGAGAAAACGAAATTAATACTTTGGGTTAGTACTTAAAAGTTTTGTGCATTTTTTAGACATAAGGAAAGTATTTTGCCATTATGTGACACGATCATATGTCTTTACACGTACTTAAAGTTACCAAATGATTTTAACGTAAAATAAAATTATCACATCTTACACTTAGGATCAAATCATTAGAAGTTAAGGTAAAACACATAATGGCAAAACGATATTTGTCCTTCAGTTAAAATATTTTCAATTAGGAAAATATTTGAAATATATTTTTTACACTTAACGTTAGGCATAAAATTGTTTATGGTAGAGGTAAAGCATTGTTTGTATCAAATGGATAGAAAAGTCTGGATCGTTAGGGCTAGAAATGCAACATTTTTGATAAAAAATAGCAATACAAATATTTGAAATATTTTTCGAAGTCTGTCGTGGTACTGTTTGCCAACTGAGCGTCGAACCCTTTCTGTCAACCTTACGAACAAACACGGAAGGTTCCGATATAATATACCTTATGTAATTACATGGTACCTATCCGAGAGTTTCCGATATACTGTATCTACGACGCCATTGTTGTTTACAAGCGGCGTGAAAGCACATGCCACTGTCAGTCGATCAGTCAAAACGTGTTGAGACACAGGACTAGGAACCAGACTGGGACTTTAAGGTATTTTTTACGATTTAACTGATTTTATTAGATCAAACGACGATTGAACATGGCATCTTTGTACGAAGGGAATCAAATTATTAGAGAATTTGTTCTGGGTCTTGCTTACCGTTACCAAAATATCAGTTTGTGCTAACGCACTGTCAGTATAAGTCTGTCGACGGTTTTCTGATATAAAACGTACACGAATCTTGAAAATCCCAAACAATTGCTTATACTGTATGGCTGTAGTTTTTTATAGGCCAATATGTTCATAATTTTTTTTATATTTAACGTACTGGTAATTCAACTGTTCAATTGATTTTAGACAAGTGCTTTCCAGAACATTCCAGAAACATCCCTTCAAATGAACTAGTGATCATGAGACTTTAGGCCTACTAGATTTAGCTTGTTACATTTGTATAAGGGAGGACCTGATGGGACAAGGGGGCCCTGATATAGACTTGGCTAGAGATCCTGCTAGCTAAAGAAGACATTAAGTAAAAACCAACAGGGCCACATATAGTAGCCTTACTATAGATAGCTTGTCAAAATCGGGAGTAGTTCAACCAGATAGCAAGTCAAACAAGCTTAAGCTAGAGAGCCAGATAAACTAGAGAATCAGTTAGTGCGATGGAGGGTGTAATTTTGTTTTACTTACGATATTTGTAGACTTTGTTGTCAGATTATGGTACATTTTGGAAGTAAACACCTTGTTTAGGTTCATGTTTTCACTCTATTCAGTCATGTCACACCTACACATACAAACTGAGAAGAAAAACTGTGTTACAAATTTTCATTGTAGTACTTCTTCTAATCTAATGCATATATTTTGTTTGAAGTTGTGACACCATTTCCAATACTCATCATGCCTTTGATTGAAGAGATAACTGAAGATGAGCCGGTTTTAGTTGAGAAACCAAAACGAGTTCAGATTGAAGTTGTAGAAAAGGGGTCTTCAGATGTGGTGGGACCACCACTGGTAGAGAACCAAAATGGAGACCAACAGAATGGAAAGGAGTCCGATGAGGATGCTGATGGTAATCAATCACCAACATTTTACCATGAAATTTCGCATAGATATTTTCAACAGTATAAACTGTAAGAAAACTAGATATATATACAAGGTTGCTGTGACCAGAATTAAATTTGATGTGTTGGACTATTGTCATTTTTTACTTGTATAATATATATAATTCATAATTATGTAGCATTGCAACTTTCAAATTTCCTGCAGTTTTCAAAAGTAGTAACTATATTGATAAGCCTATGTCTGTACTACAAATATACTTTTCATGGAAATAACACAGACATGGCAGATTTAATTTGGTTGACTGTCATTGACTTCACAATTTATCCAACTATATGGTATTTTGGATAGTTGCTGCAATAACTTACCTGTGATTCATCTGTTTTCTTATCAAAAAGAAAAAGACAAGGAAGATGAAAATGAAGGTCACAAGGAAGATACCGGAGATGGAGATAAGACAAAGGATGAGAAGACAGTCAGCCAAGACGATCCATCAAAAACTAAAACGAAGAATGACTGGCCAAGGTATTACACTATGTCACATATAGACATTAATCTGTATGGGTGGCAAATATTTCTTTTTCTAAAATTACAATGATACTTCCAAGTGTTTTGTTTCCAATTTGGAAAACCATGTGTGGTTGTTTCATTCCTACCAAATCCTTCTTCAAGTTCAACATATATACCGGTAATGTAAAAGAATTGTAAGAAAGAAATCATTTTTTGTGTGACTCCATCAGGATTTCCCAGACGAAGGAATTTGTTTTTGTTCACTCCATCAGGATTTCCCAGGTGAAGGAATTTGTTTTTGTTTACTCTATTACCGGTATTACTGATTATTTACGCGAAGGCGCAAAGTGACTTATTTCTTTTTGTTTACTTTCAGATTGACTAAGGCATTTTTGAAGCAGCATTGTAAGGATTTGAAGCTGTATCTCACCCCAGCTTTAAATGATGTTTTATACCTTCACTACAAAGGTAAGACTGCCAATTATCTTTATGTCATATTTTCACTGTTGATCAGTCAAAATTTAAGTAATAAGAAAAGTGATAAGTTTTATTGTAGGAGATGTTAATAGTGGTACCCGATGATCACACTGCTGTACATGAAGTCATACTGATTAAAGTGGCACCTGGAATGTAACTCAGTCTTGTAGCTATAGACAGAAATTAAATGATCAAGTTGAGGAGATTTTAAAACATTCCCGTTATTTCATCATTATATCAATCCAAATTCTCCTTTGTGTGGTCAACTCTACCTGCTGTGTCAATAGATATCTGTTATTATAATCTGTATTTTGAAGATTTGTGGTCTGCAGTTTGTCACACAGAAATGTTCTAAAGGAAAGATTATTTTTGTGGTTAACATCATATGGTACCAAGATATAAGTACAATTTTTTCCTGTCGAGTGCCCTGACATAACCATGATACCCCAGATTAATTTCAGTCTTATTACACTTGTTTAGTTGTCAGATTACTTTGTTCTGTCAAAAATCATTAATCTACCTGTGTCTGTATAACGTTTTTATCCTTTTGTATGACTTGTGTTTGCTGGTTAAGTGTTAGCCATGCAAGATTTAGATTATGACAAAACCGATGAAAACTAGATACTTGCCTGGTAATTATTTATAAGTTTGTTACATTCGATTATTCCCACAACTGTGTTAAATGTTATAACCCTCTTTACCTTATGTAACCTGTCACATACCTGCTGAAATGTAAAGATACAATGTTATATTGTTACCTAACAGGTATCTTTGAGATTGAGGCTCTTGAGGAGTACACAGGCCTCAAGTGTCTATGGTTGGAAGTAAATGGGATCAAGAAGATTCAGAATCTGGAGAACCAGGTGAATTTGCGCTGTCTGTTCCTCCAACAGAACCTGATAGACCGTCTGGAGAACCTGGAGCCACTACAGCAACTGGATACCTTAAACGTCAGTCACAATGTCATCCGCAAGATACAGAACCTTGGTATGTTTTACAGGTTAAAATGGGTACATATTTAGTACATTGTACAAGATTACAGAGTTAGATATATTTAGTACATTGTACAAGATTACAGAGTTAGATATATTTAGTACATTGTACAAGATTACACATAAGATATAATTAGTACATTGTACAAGATTACACAGCTATATATAATTAGTACATTGTACAAGATTAAACAGCTATATATAATTAGTACACTGTACAAGATTATATAGATAGATTATACAAGGTTACAGAGCTAGATATAATTTATACATTGTAAAGATTAAACAGCTATTTATATTTAGTACATTGTACAAGATTGCACAGCTAGATATAAATAGTACAATCTATAACTTAATTACACAGCTAGATATAGCTAGATAGAATAAGAGCAATTTTCCTGTTACCAGTGCCAGTCATAAAGGACCTTGTAAGACTTACAGGTTAACACACAGCTATTGTGGATATGTTTAGTACATTATATCATTTAACACTGTCATTGGTGGAATACTGTACCTTGGTACAAAATTCAATTAAGCTTTTATGTATTTATTTGTGATCTGACTCATTCTTTTAATAAAGCACAGAGTTGGGTTTGTCATAAGTCGTTGATGACATGAAGCTAACAGTTTTGTGATATTTACTGTTTAAAATTGTTTTTAGGTGAGTTTGTATAAGTAAAAGACAACAAATTTAAGATTCTTATTACAAGTTAGAAATACTCAACAATTAACTATGATGTGTTCAGTGATAATATAGTAACATTAAACATGTCTTCTCCAGCATGTCTGCCTGTCCTCAACACTCTGAATATATCCCACAACAAACTGAGCTCCGTCGAGTCCCTGGAACACTTGACCGAGTGTGAAAGTCTCAGTGTCCTCGATCTGTCCCACAATTCCATTGAAGACCCTGCTGCTATCAACGTCTTTGAGAAAATGAAGTCCTTGGTTAGTGCTTGATGTATTTTATTAACATTAAAGTTGCAATTTATGCTGAAGTTAGTTTTCTTAAATGTATCTTTTCCTAGCTTATATACCTGGTTTACATATTTAATGTTTAGACAATATTGATAACTCGGATGATAAACAATCTGGTAAGCTGCCTCAAACGATAAAAATAAGGTTCATATTTAATCGTTAGTTTTGTTTGTTTACCTATTGATTAAATACATTAGGTATTAAGCTAACCATGATTTTTATGGAGGCGTTTACGCCTGCCATATTACAATCACCTACGAGTTGTGACGTCACAATCTCTCACTTTCATTTTCGTTATATTTCCTTTCACAGTTCATTTTGTAGTTTCTTTCGGTTCATATATGATGTAGTTGAACTATATATACATTTATGAAAACTATCAAGACTACAAATAAAGTGCTATTACATGAAAAAAGGTATATTCAGTATAAATTTCTCTTCGGCGGAAGCCCGGAATTTGAGACCTCTGGTAGTAGTTTCTGTAACTAGGGGTAATGATTCGCTTATAATTAGTTCCAAGTATGAGGCACGTCATTGTAGTCCGTCATTCAAAGTAGATATGCACAGAAATGTATTAACTATGCTGATAATGTTTTGAACATTTCAGGAACTATTTTGAATAAACAATAAGAATAATGTCTTGTAAATATCTACACCTGCATCGATTTTTGCAAATCTATATTGAAAATACTGTTTGAAGGGAGATAACTGCGAGATTCTGACGTTACCTTACAGAGGACACTTGTTTAACTACTAGAAATAAAGATGGCATAACAACCAAGCGCAAACAAATTCCCGATTTTCATAATACCCTCCAGGTTTTGGCTAACAACATTTCTTTTGTTTACAACTTGGTAGTTTGTTCACGAGATTTTATGAGATTTAGTCCGATATTTAGCGATCACGTGTTCCGTCTGTTTACCTGTCAAAATGGAGGCACGTGGACACGGGCTTCACACGAAGCATCAAACTGATGTTTGTCGCTAGAAATTAATATCTATCAACATGAATTAAAGGCAAGTTGCTTAAAAAGTTTAAATCTGTTTGTTGACCCACTGAAATAAGTGTTTGATTATTTAGGACGAAACTGTTTACGATAAGTTGTTCAAGCCTGGCCAGACCACAAAATCACAATATCTACTGCGATTATAGTCCGAATTTTCTGAAGATCTTGCTATATACTATATGCAAACTTTAATCAGCTTTAAGGCGATATCAACCCCAGAACCCTTCGGATTACTGCGATAACTGATCGAAGTCCCTGTGTTTCAAATCCATGAATCGGTAGACCTACGTGATGGCGTGATGGAATTCGATCGTTTATTTTTTAAAACTAAGAAAACTGGCACATATCTGTCGTGGTGGTCATTTGTGCTGTACCTTCCCCGACAGAGACAATATACAGAATCTGGATTTCTGTGATAAGGTTTACTGCAGTAGCTACTCGCACTCGTAATATATATGAAAATGCTAAATTATTATTGAACCAGCTTGTCTTATTTATATCAGAGACCTATATATAGGTCTCTGTTTATATACATGTATTATTCAGCTCGCGATTCAACCTTTTCAAATGTTTTCATGTAATATATATATACATTTGTATGCACCAAGCTGTGAAATGTTTGTATTACATAGAATATTTAAACAATACAAAGTAATTGTAGATTAACAAAATGTATACCAATTGCATTTTAACCTATTAGTACAACTTTTTGTTGTTTTCATGTAATATAACTTTTTGTTGTTTTCATGTAAAATGATAAATACATGTATATCTATTGGCAATCAATATCAAATCCATATAATATAAGACTTTCTCAAATATCAATAATAATATTCCTCATAACTTTCAAAATAAATCTATTTTGCTTTTGAAATTTAAATAAAAATGTTTGATTTTCATGTCGCGAACATATCCCTTAAAATAATCATCAATCTCCTTATTGGTCTCCAGAAAGTGTGAAAATAAATGAAACTTTTTTGTCAATAATTCTATTTATTATGAATTCATGTATAACCATTTAGGTTTTTTCCAATGTTGACCTTTAAAACTATATATATATACAAGCAACAATCTGTGGGATGTCAAATATGGAAGGCTATAGCTGTTTCAGGATAAATTGCCAAAAATGCTTATAAGTACTGTTTCTTATCACTGATCACATATATTGGTTTTCGACTATTATGTGTTATTGCTACTTAAGTGTGAATTTTTTCGGCTTAAGTGATAATGTATTTCTTTGTACTTATGTGCAACAGACATCGCGAGAGTTTAATTCTCGTACATATAATATTGACTCCTACAAAAAGAAGTTGAGTGATCATGAGTGGTTGACCTACGTACGAGAGGCATTTTATCAAATCTCATATTGACCATACTGATTGCTCATGATCATATTTCATTCGGCCTAGTAAACTCTAGAAAAAACATCTTAATTTATGAAAGTAGCTAACTCATTTAATGTATGTGTAAAAATTAAGTATATATATATATCGTACAAAACATCAAACTTCTAATATGGTAGATATGAAACATACATTTAGGCTGACTGCCTGATAATATAATACAATTTGTACAGAGTTTACAATCCTTTGACATTCAGCTCATAATATACACCATTATAATTTGATCTGTCGTCATGCGTCGGTCTTCTTCTTAGACCAAGATATCGCAGAATGGTGTACAAAAGGTTCTTAAGCTGTTTTATCAAAATTGTTAATTTCATGGCCCCCTATGTGTCGCATTCTCCCTGGGGAGAGGATACATTTTACTATAGTTTATATAGGAAACTCATCACACATATTTTAGCATAATTTGTTTCATTTTCATTGGAAATTGGTTAGCACGTGGTTAGGGCAAACTTTTCTCAATGACATATTGTCAGAGAATGTCAAGGCCAACGACTTGTTATGGGTTCGAATGTCAAAAATAAAAATCTCAAATTGATTATTTTTTTCATTTCATATGAAAGAACATAGTCCACTGAAACAGAATGTGCATATTTTATTGTCATCAGATAAAAATAAGGCAGAAAGATATGGCACTTGGAAAAGAATCATAAAGCTATTTTCTCCAGCCAAAATTAAAAAATAATCCAAAATTGCAGAATAAAGGTTTCTGCTCTTTTATCTATATACACATGAAGGCTTGATGTTTGGCGCATCGATAACGTATGGCTGGCTACAAATGTTATACTTATATTTGACCTTGACCTTCATTCAAGGTAACGGGGGTCAAATTATGAAAAAAATTCAAAGTTCTTTCAAAATGATTAATTTGGGTCACATTTTAAAGAATCGGCCCTTTTAAAGGTGTGTGCAATGTATCAAGGTCAAATAATCAAAATGACGCAGATATGGCACTTTTAAAAAGAAATTCCTACCAAAATGAAAAAATGACCCAAAACTGCACATACACATGAAGGCTGGATATTTGGCAAACAGATACATGTAACATGTGTGACTGGCTACAAATATTGAGTTTATCTCTCTGACCTTGACCTTCATTCACATTTTAAAGAACCGGCTCTTATGAAGGTGTGTGCGAAGTTTCAAGGGCAAATTATTAAAAATGATGCAGACATGCCCTTTAAAGAATGTTTTCTTGCCAAAATTAAAAATTATCCATAAATTGCAATTCAATTGTTGGCTCAAAAGGGGTGTCCAGCAAGATTATGGAGTTGGGATCTGTTTGGTTTCACAGATAAAACAAGAGGCCCAGAGGACCTGTATCGCTCACCTGGTTTTATGAGATATGAAACAAGAATGATGCTTAAGTTTATTTGTCGCTGGTATTTCTATGTCAATATATCATAAGCATTTTATATGGGTACATGTACATTGGTTTATTGTTATTCTAAAAATGTCAGACCTATTTTGGTCCCATCCTTCAGCCCCCGGGAGGTTAACCCCAACATTCGTACAATTTTGAATACCCACCCCATAACCATGCTACCATACAAATGTAGGGTTTACACCAAATTGTGCAATTAATCCATGAAATGAAATTGACTTTGGGTACAACCCCATAGGGATTGCTACCACACCAATGTGAGTTATATCCATAACTTAGTTTCAGAGAAACCAATTGACCCCTTTTGACCCTGCCCCCCAGAGGTCAACCCCACCATTTTTACAATTTTGAATCCCTACCCAAAATGATGCTACCAGTCAAGTATGAGCTCTATCGATTGCTTAGTTTCAGAGAAGTTATTTATGTCAATTAAGCCAAATTGACCAAGAGATGAACACAATCCTGATGTAAAAATAGGCCCAGGGTTCTTTCCCCACCCCAAGGGACTTATACAATCATATTGAATTGATATCAAATATGAAAGTTTTCTTCAATATTTTGCATGTAAAACGCTGTATATTTATATACAGTACCTATAGCTACTAGGCTATTATCTACATCTTGGTGGTAAATTAAAAAGCAACAAATCACAAATCACAGTTTATTGTTAATATTGACATTGGATCTATTAAAATAGATGGAATTGATATCTAATTTTAAAATAATTGTCCTTAACAAATGAGGTCTTTGTTGAAAAAAAAGTGTAATAACTTTTAAAAGCCGTCAATCTAATTTGGTATTATTCTAAGATCAAAATAGAAAGGAATAAACAATTTTGTTTACAAGATATTGAAAGACATTGCACACTTTCAACAAAAAAAGTAGCAGACACTCCCTGTATTTTCAATACATATCGTGTATTGTTATAACTTATCGAAATGCATATCATATTGTTTCGACATTTCTAATACCCAGGCCTATAAAATATAAGTTTGTTTTAAACACATAAATGCAAATTTTGAACTACTTAAGTATAAAAGATGGTTTAAAGTATGAATGTTAATGACATGTACCTAAGTAGAAGTTGATTTGAAAAAATTTAAAATGTTTGACTTTTTAAGTAAAGGTTTGATTGAAATAAGAAATGTTTAACTACTTTTAGAAGTAGGTTTGAAACCTTAAGATGGTTAAAACCATTATGTATATCGGAACAGTCTAAACCATTACATTCATCAGGACTGTGAAAACCATTATGTCCGGTTGGTTTGACACACTTAAGTGGAAATGTTTAGTCATGTTGATATCAGTTTAATTTGTATTCTTGCTTTATTTCACATATCTCCTTTTACATCTGACTAACGCCTCCTACAGTACTTTCAGTACTTTGATTTTAATTACACACAGGGCTAGCAACTGTTGTCATTTTTTTTCCATTTTCATGTTAAGAAATTAATTCATCAATTAATTAAGTTTCTGATAGGACTTATTTAAGGCAAATGTTTCTGTTAAATCACAGATGAAATTCTTTTTCTTTTTTTTTTTAGTGTAAAATTGATTTTCATGTTTTTAATTGTTGTTCAACAGAAAGTTTTGAACTTGATGGGAAATGGAATTATCAGGAACATCAAGAACTACAGAAAGACCTGCATTGTTAAAATGGTAAGTATGGTGTAAACTCCTCACTCTAATCACTTTATTAGTGTTAGTCTGATTACCTGTTAGTGTTAACATTACGTGCCTCTTGGAGTATCCATTTATCCATTTCAATCTATTCTTAACTCATTTACACGTAATAATAACCAGTGTATCATCTTGTTTCTTTGTCTGAATAGAAAAACCTGACCTATTTGGATGACCGACCAGTTTTCCCCAAAGACAGAGCTTGTGCGGAGGCATGGTAGGTCTTTAATGTGAGATAAAGGATGGAAATGTAGGCTTTCATGTCTAAACATCATTGTAATTATGCTGTAACATGTGTTATGAAACACTAGAAGGATGTCACAGTCGTTTTCTTGACTCTTACAGCTTACCAAAACTCAAAAGGCCAGAATATAAACTGATAGGCCATACTTTGTTTAGGGTTGTGTTATATATATTTTGTGCCATGGGCCATAGTTTGAACCATTTTGTTTTCCAAAGCTGTATATTGACTTTCACAGACCAGACTATCTGTTAGTGGTTTTGCCTGTTTATATTTTGACTATCAGGGTCCAGGTTTGGGACTAGTGCTTTGCCTGTTTGTATTTTTAACCATCTGGGACTAGGTTTTGAACCAGCCTGTATGTTTTGACATTCAGGGACCAGACTTTGAACCAAAAGGTTGTGTTCAGTTTCAGGGACCAGACTTTGAACCAGCTGGTTGTACCTGTATATTTTGACCTTCAGGGACCAGACTTTGAACCAGCTGGTTGTACCTGTGTATTTTGACCTTCAGGGACCATGTTTTTAACCAGCTGGTTATTCCTGTGTATTTTGACCCTTAGAGACCATGCTTTTAACCAGCTGGTTGTACCTGTGTATTTTAACCCTGAGAGACCAGACTTTGAACCAGCTGGTTTTGTCTGTGTATTTTGACCTTCAGGGACCAGATTTTGAACCAGCTGGTTTTGCAAGTGTATTTTGACCCTCAGAGACCAGACCTTGAACTAGCTGGTTTTACCTGTGTATTTTGACCCTCAGAGAGCAGGCTTTGAACCAAATGGTGAACTGGCTTGTTTAATCAACTTTAGATAATATCTTTTGATGTGGACCTCAATTTTCTGGAATGCACTATTTCAGTTCCTTTGATGTAGGGTGTTGGTAATATGATTGACACCGTGTTGTATTACAGGGACAGAGGTGGTGTGGAGGCTGAGCGTGAGGAGAGGGAGATGTGGATAAACAGGGATAGAAAGAAGATCAAAGACAGTGTTGATGGTGAGAACACAGAAGTTGATATATATTTAACAATCTGATTAATGCCCCACTGAGGGGACTATAAGTTTACACTTAGTCTCTCAATAGTACTGTATACAAATGGCACTGACCTTCAAACCAACCAAACTCCAGATAATTAAAAAAAATAACTCATCGGGGTGATGGGGGATGTTAATGAAGTGATACCTTTTATGTTTAACCAACACCCCTGTGTTTTCATGGATGACTAACAGGTCGTTGTGGTAGAAGTTGAACTGCACATAAAAACAGACAGTCGAAGTAGTTTTTTTTTTTTTTAAATGACAAATTAATATACCTACATTTTATAGATGTACCTCCGTATTAATGGTATACTGCGGTCTGTACATATACAATATATCTCCTGATGTAGACCGGATTAAAGTTTGGTGGTTAGGTGGGTTTATCTATGTGAGCCACCTCTCACTTACGTTTTATTGAGTCATATCAGTTTCCTGTCTGCATTTCAGCCATGTTGGGTATGCGTAAGCGAGGGGAAGCCAAACGAATCCAGAGGGAACGTGATGCAGCTGGGCTGGAAGGAAAGGTGGATGTAGACAGTGTTGATTGGCTGACAGGCACCTACAGACTAGAGGGCAGCACTGAGGTGTTACGACAGAAGGTAAATATCAATGATGGCTACTTCAGGAACTCGAAATGGTTTTATTTTTATGTATAAAAAATTTCTTAAGACAAACAAACTTGACATGAACCTCTGCCTATTAGAAAGTTAATTAAAATCCCAACATCGACTCAAACAGATATATTAAAACTGTATTTCACATATATCAAGTTATTTCCTCTTGTCCTGTTGAATTCATTATAAGCGAGCTATACTGTATTATAGACAAGAGTGATCACTTCCGACAATATAATGTGTGGTTTGGTAATGTCCTATTAGCACAGCAAGGTCATTTAAGGACAGATGAAAGAAGTAATGAAGTACCCTGACAGCACGTGTTATTCTGTATGTATTTTGTATATGTCATCAATGAAAACAGCTATTGTCAGGTTTCAACATTCTATCAATACTCCCCAACAGAATAAAGGGAAAATCAACTATTCTTTTATGACTAATATCAAAGAGATACAGCTTAATAAATACATATATCATGTGTTTCATTCAAAGGAGGAAGATGATGAAGAAGGTGAAAAAGAAGACGACGAAGGCGATAAGGAGGAAGATGATGATAATGATGGAGAAATCCCAGTAATATGTGGAAAACCTCCGATGTCAGAAACAGGGATCTTCTCTACTGAAAGTGAGTATGCCTTTTGTGAAGTGTCACAAAGGAAAAAATCCCCAACAATATAGCATAACATATATCTTTATCTATAAATCACAATATGTTTACTCCCCTTCCAGCCACTTCCTTTTATGGTAATATACATATATGTTTGTACCTTTTACAGAATCCAAGTCTGATGGCGGAAGTACACGTCTTTTTATCACAGAGGATAAAGGTAAGACTATGATAACAAAACCCATTGTTTAACATGGTGTAGAAGTCATCCCCTATTTGTTGAACATGTTTTAAGTTTAGTATACTAGTAGTGTTATATAAATCTGTTACCAGTAGAAGTACTGTATACCAGTAGTGTGATATAAATCTGTCATAAGTAGAAGTACTGTATACTAGTAGTGTGATATAAATCTGTTACCAGTAGAAGTACTGTATACTAGTAGTGTGATATAAATCTGTTACCAGTAGAAGTACTGTATACTAGTAGTGTGATATAAATCTGTTACCAGTAGAAGTACCGTGTACTAGTAGTGTGATATAAATCTGTTACCAGTAGAAGTACTGTATACCAGTAGTGTGATATAAATCTGTTACCAGTAGAAGTACTGTATACTAGAAGTGTGATATAAATCTGTTACCAGTATAAGTACTGTATACCAGTAGTGTGATATAAATCTCTCACCAGTAGAAGTACTGTATACCAGTAGTGTGATATAAATCTGTTACCAGTAGAAGTACTGTATACTAGTAGTGTTATATAAATCTGTTACCAGTAGAAGTACCGTATACTAGTAGTGTTATATAAATCTGTTACCAGTAGAAGTACTGTATACCAGTAGTGTGATATAAATCTGTCACCAGTAGAAGTACTGTATACTAGTAGTGTGATATAAATCTGTTACCAGTAGAAGTACCGTGTACTAGTAGTGTGATATAAATCTGTTACCAGTAGAAGTACCGTATACTAGAAGTGTGATATAAATCTGTTACCAGTAGAAGTACTGTATACTAGTAGTGTGATATAAATCTGTTACCAGTAGAAGTACTGTATACTAGTAGTGTGATATAAATCTGTTACCAGTAGAAGTACTGTGTACTAGTAGTGTGATATAAATCTGTCACCAGTGAAGTACTGTATACTAGAAGTGTGATATAAATCTGTTACCAGTAGAAGTACTGTATACTAGTAGTGTGATATAAATCTGTTACCAGTAGAAGTACTGTATACCAGTAGTGTGATATAAATCTGTCACCAGTAGAAGTACTGTATACTAGTAGTGTGATATAATCTGTTTAC
>NW_022982676.1:0-16891 GCF_902652985.1 Pecten maximus
TCTAGCTGCTTTCATCAGATATCAGAAAATAAACTTGGGTTTATGCCCAAGGGGTCTGTTGTCACACCTTGACACATGTATACATGTAGGATATATTTACACTGTGACAACTGTCAAACAGTATATCGACCCCACTTGGAGATGGTCAGTTTACATACAGTTTGCTAGCCAAGTGTGTTCAATACAGTACTTTCCTTTTCAAAAGGAGAGTATCATATTGAACACACTTGGCTAGCACAATTGGGGTATGAAGACTTGTGTGTTTATTTTAGGATGCTATTAATCTAAACATCATATTTTTTTATTACTATATATTTAAAAGGAATTTGAAGGTGCAGAACAGTTCACAAAAAATCAAGCTTACAATCAATAATCATTATACGATGGTGGTCCTCAAAATCCCCCTGGGATCTCTTGTTCATTTAAACAATTTCCCAGCAACCTTGAATCTTGAGATTGTGGTATTTGCATGGCTAGTGGCTTGCTTGGGTGAAATTGATACTTTAAAAAGTCACATACAACCTTAGAAAAATCTCTTTAAACCGTTCTGATGCATGTTTATCAATTTTTCTTTTTTTCAGTCCAGAGCTACAAATTTTGACAATGCCATCAAAGTGTTTGTCGAGTACTTCAAGTCCTCAGAAAGACTGGTGTATGTGGATATCCATGATAAGGATTCTGATGATATCCTATCAAGCTTGTGTGAATTCTTTGCAGGACAGAACTATTCAGTGCTAGGAAATTCCAAAACGCTCATGCTCTTCAACTTAAGTATGTATCTCAGTTACTTGTCCGGTCAAGTGGCATTTTGTAAATTGGGATATTTTGGTGCCTTGAATATTTTGGCATTTTTAGCCCACCAACACAGATGGTGGGCTGTTCAAATCGCCCTGCGTCCGTGGTCCGTCCGGCCGTCCCTCCGTCCGTCCGTCCGTAAACAATTTTTGTTATCGCTATTTCTCAGAAAGTACTGAAGGGATCTTTCTGAAATTTCATATGTAGGTTCCCCTTGGTGCCTAGTTATGCATATTGCGTTTTGAGACCAATCGGAAAACAAAATGGCCGACAGGCAGCCATCTTGGATTTTGACAATTGAAGTTTGTTATCGCTATTTCTGAGAAAGTACTGAAGGGATCTTTCTCAAATTTCATATGTAGGTTTCCCTTGGTGCCTAGTTATGCATATTGCGTTTTGAGACCAATCGGATAACAACATGGCCGACAGGCAGCCATCTTGGATTTTGACAATTGAAGTTTGTTATCACTATTTCTGAGAAAGAACTGAATGGATCTTTCTGAAATTTCATATGTAGGTTTCCCTTGGTGCCTAGTTATGCATATTGCGTTTTGAGACCAATCAGAAAACAACATGGCCGACAGGCAGCCATCTTGGATTTTGACAATTGAAGTTTGTTATCGCTATTTATGAGAATGTACTGAATGGATCTTTCTGAAATTTCATATGGAGGTTCCCCTTGGTGCCTAGTTATGCATATTGCGTTTTGAGACCAATCGGAAAACAAAATGGCCGACAGGCAGCCATCTTGGATTTTGACAATTGAAGTTTGTTATCGCTATTTCTCAGAAAGTACTGAAGGGATCTTTCTCAAATTTCATATGTAGGTTCCCCTTGGTGCCTAGTTATGCATGTTGTGTTTTGAGACCAATCTGAAAACAACATGGCCAACAGGCAGCCATCTTGGATTTTGACAATTGAAGTTTGTTATCGCTATTTCTGAGAAAGTACTGAAGGGATCTTTCTCAAATTTCATATGTAGGTTTCCCTTGGTGCCTAGTTATGCATATTGCGTTTTGAGACCAATCGGATAACAACATGGCCGACAGGCAGCCATCTTGGATTTTGACAATTGAAGTTTGTTATCGCTATTTCTGAGAAAGTACTGAAGGGATCTTTCTCAAATTTCATATGAAGGTTCCCCTTGGTGCCTAGTTATGCATATTGCGTTTTGAGACCAATCGGATAACAACATGGCCGACAGGCAGCCATCTTGGATTTTGACAATTGAAGTTTGTTATCGCTATTTCTGAGAAAGTACTGAAGGGATCTTTCTCAAATTTCATATGTAGGTTCCCCTTGGTGCCTCATTATGCTAATTGCATTTTGAGATCAATTGGAAAACAATATGGCCGACAGACCGCCATCTTGGATTTTGACAATTGAAGTTTGTTATCTCTATTTCTCAAAGTACTGAATGGATCTTTCTCAAATTTCATAAGTAGGTTCCCCTTTGTCCCTTGTATTGCATTTTTGGACCAGTCTGTCCTGAAAACAACCTGGCAAACAAACAGCCATTATCGTTAAATCTCAAATTTCTTATATAGCTAGGATTCCCTTGTTTGAAAAGTACTGGAGGGATGTCTCAATTTGCACAGATTAGTAAAATGAAGGGAAAAGTAGAGAAAAGATCAATCTGACATGGAACCTATGAAGATCATTCAATGGTGGGCGCCAAGATCCCTCTGGGATCTCTTGTTTGGGAAGCTGAGGGATGGGCCGATCTGCACTGTTGTGGTTGTGTCCTTGGACAATACACTTTACCCTTATTGCTCTGGATGGCACATGAGGGGCCTCGTTTGTTGTTCAGTGAGGTAGTCACCAGTTACTACAAAAGGAGACCCTGCCTCAAAATGACCCTGGCTGTTCATAGGTCGATAAACCCAGCAAACAAACAAACCCAAATACAGGAAAAACACGGCATCAGTCTTATATATATGTAGACATTATTCTTCTAAAGTTCAATTCTTTGATGTAAATCAATATCCATATAATGACTCTATATATTAGTCATGTTGTTCTTAAATGTGATGTCAAAATATTCGCTACAAAATGACATATTGGTTTACTTTTAGGTGAAAATGACCTTGATATTCAAGCAGTGCTGATGGGTGTGTCGATAGGAGTCCAGACCGTCAATATGGATGAGTTCTGTACGACTAGCCAAAAGCCAGTGAGTTGATTTTCCTGATATTGGTTGAATGCATGTGAATATTAATTCACCCCATTTTGTAATTAACAATGTGCTGGAAGGACCAAGGAACTGAAGACTGGATTCAGATTACTGAATGAAACTTAATACGCATCATATACTATAAACAATTAAAGAACATTTTGGTGCACTCAAATTTTAGCGCATGATCAAATTGAAACTGATTAGGCAATGATGAATTGGCATACCAACAATAGTTCCATAAAAAACAATATATCTATTAACGAAAACATAATTTAGTGAAACAGCTAAATTAAAATTACCCTTAAAATGATTTCATATTTAAGATGAATTCCCTAAATTAAAGTAAATATTATTGTTCATGGGCCATTGGAGGTATAAGCAGTTTATATGGTGGAGACAGTGATATTTTATGTCTACATCCTTGGTAGAGACATGGTGATATTTTATGTCTACATCCTTGGTAGAGACATGATGATATTTTATGTCTACATCCTTGGTAGAGACATGATGATATTTTATGTCTACATCCTTGGTGGAGACATGATGATATTTTATGTCTACATCCTTGGTGGAGACATGGTGATATTTTATGTCTACATCCTTGGTGGAGACACGGTGATATTTTATGTCTACATCCTTGGTGGAGACACGGTGATATTTTATGTCTACATCCTTGTAGACATGGTGATATTTTATGTCTACATCCTTGGTGGAGACATGATGATATTTTATGTCTACATCCTTGGTGGAGACATGATGATATTTTATGTCTACATCCTTGGTAGAGACACGGTGATATTTCATGTCTACATCCTTGGTGGAGACATGGTGATATTTTATGTCTACATCCTTGGTAGAGACACGGTGATATTTTATGTCTACATCCTTGGTGGAGACATGGTGATATTTTATGTCTACATCCTTGGTGGAGACATGGTGATATTTTATGTCTACATCCTTGGTGGAGACATGATGATATTTTATGTCTACATCCTTGGTGGAGACATGGTGATATTTTATGTCTACATCCTTGGTGGAGACATGGTGATATTTTATGTCTACATCCTTGGTGGAGACATGGTGATATTTTATGTCTACATCCTTGTAGACATGGTGATATTTTATGTCTACATCCTTGTAGACATGGTGATATTTTATGTCTACATCCTTGGTAGAGACATGGTGATATTTTATGTCTACATCCTTGGTGGAGACACGGTGATATTTTATGTCTACATCCTTGGTGGAGACACGGTGATATTTTATGTCTACATCCTTGGTGGAGACACAGTGATATTTTATGTCTACATCCTTGGTGGAGACATGGTGATATTTTATGTCTACATCCTTGGTGGAGACATGGTGATATTTTATGTCTACATCCTTGGTGGAGACATGGTGATATTTTATGTGTACATCCTTGGTGGAGACACGGTGATATTTTATGTCTACATCCTTGGTGGAGACATGGTGATATTTTATGTCTACATCCTTGGTGGAGACATGGTGATATTTTATGTCTACATCTTTGGTGGAGACATGGTGATATTTTATGTCTACATCCTTGGTGGAGACATGGTGATATTTTATGTCTACATCCTTGGTGGAGACACGGTGATATTTTATGTCTACATCCTTGGTGGAGACACGGTGATATTTTATGTCTACATCCTTGGTGGAGACACGGTGATATTTTATGTCTACATCCTTGGTGGAGACACGGTGATATTTTATGTCTACATCCTTGGTGGAGACATGGTGATATTTTATGTCTACATCCTTGGTGGAGACATGGTGATATTTTATGTCTACATCCTTGGTGGAGACATGGTGATATTTTATGTCTACATCCTTGGTGGAGACACGGTGATATTTTATGTCTACATCCTTGGTGGAGACACAGTGATATTTCATGTCTACATCCTTGGTGGAGACACGGTGATATTTCATGTCTACATCCTTGGTGGAGACATGGTGATATTTTATGTCTACATCCTTGGTGGAGACATTGTGATATTTTATGTCTACATCCTTGGTGGAGACACGGTGATATTTTATGTCTACATCCTTGGTGGAGACAGTGATATTTTATGTCTACATCCTTGGTGGAGACATGGTGATATTTTATGTCTACATCCTTGGTGGAGACATGGTGATATTTTATGTCTACATCCTTGGTGGAGACATGGTGATATTTTATGTCTACATCCTTGGTGGAGACACAGTGATATTTTATGTCTACATCCTTGGTGGAGACACGGTGATATTTTACGTCTACATCCTTGGTGGAGACATGGTGATATTTTACGTCTACATCCTTGGAGGAGACATGGTGATATTTTATGTCTACATCTTTGGTGGAGACATGGTGATATTTTATGTCTACATCCTTGGTGGAGACATGGTGATATTTTATGTCTACATCCTTGGTGGAGACATGGTGATATTTTATGTCTACATCCTTGGTGGAGACAGTGATATTTTATGTCTACATCCTTGGTGGAGACACGGTGATATTTTATGTGTACATCCTTGGTGGAGACATGGTGATATTTTATGTCTACATCCTTGGTGGAGACATGATGATATTTTATGTCTACATCCTTGGTGGAGACATGGTGATATTTTATGTCTACATCCTTGGTGGAGACATGGTGATATTTTATGTCTACATCCTTGGTGGAGACAGTGATATTTTATGTCTACATCCTTGGTGGAGACATGGTGATATTTTATGTCTACATCCTTGTAGACATGGTGATATTTTATGTCTACATCCTTGGTGGAGACATGGTGATATTTTATGTGTACATCCTTGGTGGAGACATGGTGATATTTTATGTCTACATCCTTGGTGGAGACATGGTGATATTTTATGTCTACATCCTTGGTGGAGACATGGTGATATTTTATGTGTACATCCTTGGTGGAGACATGGTGATATTTTATGTCTACATCCTTGGTGGAGACATGGTGATATTTTATGTCTACATCCTTGGTGGAGACATGGTGATATTTTATGTCTACATCCTTGGTGGAGACATGGTGATATTTCATGTCTACATCCTTGGTGGAGACACGGTGATATTTTATGTCTACATCCTTGGTGGAGACACGGTGATATTTCATGTCTACATCCTTGGTGGAGACACGGTGATATTTTATGTGTACATCCTTGGTGGAGACACGGTGATATTTCATGTCTACATCCTTGGTAGAGACATGGTGATATTTCATGTCTACATCCTTGGTGGAGACACAGTGATATTTCATGTCTACATCCTTGGTGGAGACACGGTGATATTTCATGTCTACATCCTTGGTGGAGACACGGTGATATTTCATGTCTACAACCTTGGTGGAGACACGGTGATATTTCATGTCTACAACCTTGGTGGAGACATGGTGATATTTTATGTCTACATCCTTGGTGGAGACACGGTGATATTTTATGTGTACATCCTTGGTGGAGACATGGTGATATTTTATGTCTACATCCTTGGTGGAGACATGGTGATATTTTATGTCTACATCCTTGGTGGAGACATGGTGATATTTTATGTCTACATCCTTGGTGGAGACATGATGATATTTTATGTCTACATCCTTGTAGACACGGTGATATTTTATGTCTACATCCTTGGTGGAGACACAGTGATATTTCATGTCTACATCCTTGGTGGAGACATGGTGATATTTTACGTCTACATCCTTGGTGGAGACATGGTGATATTTTATGTCTACATCCTTGGTGGAGACACAGTGATATTTCATGTCTACATCCTTGGTGGAGACATGGTGATATTTTATGTCTACATCCTTGGTGGAGACATGGTGATATTTTATGTCTACATCCTTGGTGGAGACACGGTGATATTTTATGTCTACATCCTTGGTGGAGACACGGTGATATTTTATGTCTACATCCTTGGTGGAGACATGGTGATATTTTATGTCTACATCCTTGGTGGAGACACGGTGATATTTTCTATCTACATCCTTGGTGGAGACACAGTGATATTTTCTATCTACATCCTTGGTGGAGACATGGTGATATTTTATGTCTACATCCTTGGTGGAGACATGATGATATTTTATGTCTACATCCTTGGTGGAGACACGGTGATATTTTATGTCTACATCCTTGGTGGAGACATGGTGATATTTTATGTCTACATCCTTGGTGGAGACAGTGATATTTTATGTCTACATCCTTGGTGGAGACATGGTGATATTTTATGTCTACAGGAAGAAGCAATGACTGCTTTGGGCCAAAAAATGGAAGTCATCAACCAAGATAATCCAGGGTCTACGGCTTTTATTATCAATGCTTCTGGAAGTCCAATAACAAAAACCTGTCTCAATACAGTAAGTTATCTTGAGATCAAGATGTGGAAAGTGTACCATGAATCAGCTTACAGTTCTAGCCGGTGTTGTAACATAAACACATCCATGGTACAATGTATAAGGTATCCAATCATCACAACCTATGTATCTGATCAGTAATTATACACAGCAGAACTGTGAGTAAGGAAAAATATTATTTACTTATATAAAGAACTAACCCAGACTTGGAAATGTGATAAAATGATAATCATGAACTTTCTTGATCCACTCACATAATACAATTTAATTCTTTTAAATCTGTACTATTTGATAAAAAAGAATCTATAGTTCCTGATATACATGTGGGTGGAATATCAAAGTACTATCAAGATTTGTCCTTGGTACTGTATTCCTTGTTTGATGTGTCGTGAATTATATTTCTACGTTGAAAATGAAAAAAAAAAATTATTCATGAAAAAAAAAGTGCTTCCTTCCTAACAAGCCAGGCATGCTATAATGTTTGTGTTCTAACATGTAGTTACACTTTTGTTCAGGAAGCAGGAAAGGCGGTGATGTTTCAGGACAGTGAAGACGCGGACGTGACCTGCTTCCTACCAGTCTGTATATCCAAGAACAAGGCTCCAGTGAAGGTTCAGGCTGTAGTTTTCAACACTCATGTGCTGCTGTTCTCCAAAGATGTACCGATTAAACTCTGTCGCTGGGTCGCAGCACAGCTGAAGAACAATAAGAAATGAACATCAAAACCCTACCAAAATTTAATATTTTATGAGAGTTTAATTTTTATACATTGTCAAAGAAATACAGGTGCTAGCTTGAAAAGATCAGATGTGTTGTTTGCCAAAATAATCTGAGAATTTTAAGAATTTTCATTATTTTTATGGAAGTAATAGATTTAAAAAATGCTCATACAAATAAATACCATTAAGATTTATTATTTATGAACCTGCTGGGCTGAATTTTTCCCAATGCAAATACATTAAAACTGCACAAGTAAGTTGACCTTGACATACATTTATACTATACAAGTAAATTGACCCTGAAATATGTTATACTGTACAGGTAATTTGACCTTGACATACATTTATACTGTACAGGTAAGTTGACCTTGACATATATTTATACTGTACAGGTAAGTTGACCCGACATATGTTTATACTGTACAGGTAAGTTGACATTGACATATGTTTATACTGAACAGGTAAGTTGACTATACTGTACAGGTAAGATGACCTTGACATACATTTATACTGTACAGGTAAGTTGACTATACTGTACAGGTAAGTTGACATTGACATACATTTATACTGTACAAGTAAGTTGACCTTGACATACATTTATACTGTACAGGTAAGTTGACCTTGACATATATTTATACTGTACAGGTAAGTTGACCCGACATATGTTTATACTGTACAGGTAAGTTGACATTGACATATGTTTATACTGAACAGGTAAGTTGACTATACTGTACAGGTAAGATGACCTTGACATACATTTATACTGTACAGGTAAGTTGACTATACTGTACAGGTAAGTTGACATTGACATACATTTATACTGTACAGGTAAGTTGACATTGACATATGTTTATACTGTACAGGTAAGTTGACATTGACATATGTTTATACTGTACAGGTAAGTTGACCCGACATATGTTTATACTGTACAGGTAAGTTGACATTGACATATGTTTATACTGAACAGGTAAGTTGACTATACTGTACAGGTAAGATGACCTTGACATACATTTATACTGTACAGGTAAGTTGACCTTGACATATATTTATACTGTACAGGTAAGTTGACATTGACATATGTTTATACTGAACAGGTAAGTTGACTATACTGTACAGGTAAGATGACCTTGACATACATTTATACTGTACAGGTAAGTTGACTATACTGTACAGGTAAGTTGACATTGACATACATTTATACTGTACAGGTAAGTTGACATTGACATATGTTTATACTGTACAGGTAAGTTGACATTGACATATGTTTATACTGTACAGGTAAGTTGACCCGACATATGTTTATACTGTACAGGTAAGTTGACATTGACATATGTTTATACTGAACAGGTAAGTTGACTGTACTGTACAGGTAAGATGACCTTGACATACATTTATACTGTACAGGTAAGTTGACTATACTGTACAGGTAAGTTGACATTGACATACATTTATACTGTACAGGTAAGTTGACATTGACATATGTTTATACTGTACAGGTAAGTTGACATTGACATATGTTTATACTGTACAGGTAAGTTGACCCGACATATGTTTATACTGTACAGGTAAGTTGACATTGACATATGTTTATACTGAACAGGTAAGTTGACTATACTGTACAGGTAAGATGACCTTGACATATGTTTATACTGTACAGGTAAGTTGACCCGACATATGTTTATACTGTACAGGTAAGTTGACATTGACATATGTTTATACTGAACAGGTAAGTTGACTGTACTGTACAGGTAAGATGACCTTGACATACATTTATACTGTACAGGTAAGTTGACTATACTGTACAGGTAAGTTGACATTGACATACATTTATACTGTACAGGCAAGTTGACATTGACATATGTTTATACTGTACAGGTAAGTTGACATTGACATATGTTTATACTGTACAGGTAAGTTGACCCCGACATATGTTTATGCTGTACAGGTAAGTTGACATTGACATACGTTTATACTGTACAGGTAAGTTGACTATACTGTACAGGTAAGTTGACATTGACATACGTTTATACTGTACAGGTAAGTTGACATTGACATACGTTTATACTGTACAGGTAAGTTGACCTTGACATACATTTATACTGTACAAGTAAGTTGACCCTGACATATGTTTATGCTGTACAGGTAAGTTGACCTTGACATACATTTATACTGTACAAGTAAGTTGACCCTGACATATGTTTATGCTGTACAGGTAAGTTGACCTTGACATACATTTATACTGTACAAGTAAGTTGACCCTGACATATGTTTATGCTGTACAGGTAAGTTGACATTGACATACGTTTATACTGTTAAAGTAAATCGACTCTGAAATATGTTTGTACTGTACAGGTTAGTTGACCCCGACATATGTTTATGCTGTACAGGTAAGTTGACTATACTGTACAGGTAAGTTGACATTGACATACGTTTATACTGTACAGGTAAGTTGACATTGACATACGTTTATACTGTACAGGTAAGTTGACCTTGACATACATTTATACTGTACAAGTAAGTTGACCCTGACATATGTTTATGCTGTACAGGTAAGTTGACCTTGACATACATTTATACTGTACAAGTAAGTTGACCCTGACATATGTTTATGCTGTACAGGTAAGTTGACCTTGACATACATTTATACTGTACAAGTAAGTTGACCCTGACATATGTTTATGCTGTACAGGTAAGTTGACATTGACATACATTTATACTGTACAAGTAAGTTGACCCTGACATATGTTTATGCTGTACAGGTAAGTTGACCTTGACATACATTTATACTGTACAAGTAAGTTGACCCTGACATATGTTTATGCTGTACAGGTAAGTTGACCTTGACATACATTTATACTGTACAAGTAAGTTGACCCTGACATATGTTTATGCTGTACAGGTAAGTTGACATTGACATACGTTTATACTGTTAAAGTAAATCGACTCTGAAATATGTTTGTACTGTACAGGTTAGTTGACCCCGACATATGTTTATGCTGTACAGGTAAGTTGACATTGACATACGTTTATACTGTACAGGTAAGTTGACTATACTGTACAGGTAAGTTGACATTGACATACGTTTATACTGTACAGGTAAGTTGACATTGACATACGTTTATACTGTACAGGTAAGTTGACCTTGACATACATTTATACTGTACAAGTAAGTTGACCCTGACATATGTTTATGCTGTACAGGTAAGTTGACCTTGACATACATTTATACTGTACAAGTAAGTTGACCCTGACATATGTTTATGCTGTACAGGTAAGTTGACCTTGACATACATTTATACTGTACAAGTAAGTTGACCCTGACATATGTTTATGCTGTACAGGTAAGTTGACATTGACATACGTTTATACTGTTAAAGTAAATCGACCCTGAAATATGTTTGTACTGTACAGGTTAGTTGATCTGTTTATATTGATACTGAACAAGTAAATTGACCCTGACATACATTTATATTCTACGAGTAAGCTAACCTGCTTACATGCATACTGTACAATTAAGTTGACCCTGACATACATTTAGACTGTAAAGGCAAATTGACCCTGACATACATTTATACTACACAGATAAGTTAACCTTGACATACATTTAGACTGTACAAGTAAGTTGACCTTGAATTACTTTTATACTGTATTAATAAGGTGACTTTGACATAAAGTTACTGTATAAGTTGAACTTGACACACAATGATACCGTACAAGTAATTTGACCTTGACATACATTTATCTGTAAGTAAGGTGACCTTGACAAAGGAGTTAAATAGACTGGGGATATCATTATACCGTTTTGGCAGAGTTGGGGTATATAAGAGTCATCGTGTGAAGTAAATTTAATTTTCTTAGATTGCTGCTGTTGTTACTGAATCAGAGGTCTCTGTCAAAATCCTTTTGTTAATGAACTCTGTCTTTCACCAATTTTATCCAAACATTGATAAGTAAGGGTTAGGGATGGCATGTACAGCTGTAATGAATCAAACACGAAAAATTGTGTTGTTATGTTAACTAGAACGGAAAGCCTCTGATGTTATTTGTTAAAGCCTGATCTCATTGAACTGATCTGAAATACCTGGTACATTGTATCATGCTTTGTAGGTTTATATTCATCAAACATCCATCCATCCATCCATCTGTCTGTCCAACCTGAGATGTTTTCGATTGTTTTGTCATGCCTACAGATAATGATCAGATATTTAGTATAGTATATAACTTTATAGTCAAACTTACTTCCAAGTTTCAGTTTGTCATTACCATTTATGACAGAGTTATGGCCCTTTGCACCTATAACGTATAATACCGGTAGTTTATGGAGGCCAGCAGGGTACATGTTATGGTCCAGAAATACTCAGTTTGCTTGTTTTAAATATAAACATTTGCTAGTTTTGATGTACGAATATGTATTACATTTAAAAATGGTATAACAATACTTAATTAAAATCCTCCTGTCAGTTAATGTATAGTTCTATACCGCACTTCATGAGTAGTGTTGATTTCTAAAATGTTTCAAGTTCACCATTTTGATATGTATTTTTGATAAAATTGATGTCAATATGACTCGTAGTTACAAATTAATTTACATATTGATCTATAACAAACTTCTACAGTCTTTTGCTATGAAATATATAGGTAATAAATTATAGCAAAAGAGAGGCAGATGATTGAACTTGGATTGGATCATTCAAGCGAAACTTTGTCTGCTTTAAGAACACCTTCAGTAGCTATAGGATCCATGCCAGATTCAGTATTGAGAAACATATACACTCGTACCGTTTGATGTTACTGTTCCAACTTAATTAAATGTTGGTGCAGAGTAAAAAAAGATATCATCAGAATATATATGAATGTACGAGTTTCTTTTAAAATAATATTATTTTTTGAATTGTTTTCTTTACTTATTACACTCCAGTAATAGATTTTTATAGTGATTGATTTATTGTGTGAATAACTTAATTACAGTCTCATTTTAAATACAAATATTTATGTCGTGTAAATAACTTAATTACACAACAAAATGTCTGATTTTAAATACAAAATATTCATGTCGTGTAAATAACTTAACTACACAACAAAATATCTCATTTTAAATACAAATATCTATGTTTTACAATATACATGTAATGAAATCTTCAAATTCCATATCGGTAATGCACAACATTAATTTTCACTTATTTTGCAATCATAAAATCTCAACGAAAATATCCACACACAAACATATTAACAAGTGAAAATTCTGACACGCGAATATCTCCACCAAATAAACTAAATACAACAAAATCAAAGACGCAAGTTCCTGGTGGTAAACCATATCAGCTTCAAGTGTCATGTCGTCCGTGTTGTGTAACGTTGCCATGGTCGGTCCAGTGTTTGTCGCCTAATACGGACAATTTCATTGTTACATTTCAATAGATTATAAAGACACCTAATAGTGGAGTACTAGTATATACAAATTAATTGGTGAGTTTATAGACATTCTCTGTTAGGTATTTCATTCAGAACACTTCATTATTAAATAAACAGTAATACTATAAACTTAAAAACAATTTTAGTAAAGTTAACAGAGACATCTCAGCGTGAAAATATATTTGCAGTATGACTGACAGCGCAAACATATCCATACCGCGAACAGTTTGGAAGCTGACAAAGCGAAAATTTCAACGCGCAAAAATATGCACATTTACAGTAGTCTAAAAGATCACTTATTAAACATTTTTATATAATTCACAGTAAATGAAATTGTTCTTACCCTTAGCTACAAGTCTAAAACTACATATGGTCATTAGAAATGACCATATATGGGTATAATCTATTAAATATACAAACACATTCAGAAAACAAATAGAACACCATCTTTGGTATGTTTTAGTAAGAATATGATGTCCTTGTAACACTATCATACATATTCTCTAAGATACAGACATCCAGCAATTATTTGATGGTTAACAAGTACAATGTATATAGACAACTCCCTCCTGCGTTATTAATCAGTGCAAAGTATTTTAGTATATAAAACATTACTTAATGGGAATTTAAACTAATGTAATTCATCAGTAACGTTGTGGATGTGTCTGTTCTATAACTAGACCTGATTAGTGACATTTCTTTGTTTTTACACATTAAATTTTGTGTTCAAAATGTTTCTGTCGACTGAAATTGAAAGTCAAGAGACTTGTGGGAATCATTTAATGAACCTAGGAGTCCAAATGTTATACTCCACAATCCACTTCTGTTGTAACTTTTTAACTAAATCAGTTGCATCTGAATACTGTGCTTGTATTACATTGTTTGAGTTATTGAAGTATATGGGCTGATGAGTGTCGCTGGTTAGCTCACCTGCCCGAAGGGCAAGTGAGCTTATGCCGTGGTGCGGCGTGCGGCGTCTGTCCGTCCGTCCGTCCGTCCGTCCCTCCCTCCCTCCCTCCCTCCCTCCCTCCGTCCGTCCGGCCGTCCGTCTGTCCGGCGTCAACTTTTCATTTAAACAACTTCTTCTCAATAACCAAGAGGCCCAGGGACTTGATATTAGACCTGTAGCATGCTGGGGTGAAGGGCTACCAAGTTTGTTCAAATAAATGACCTTGACCTTCATTCAAGGTCACATGGGTCAAAAAGGCTATAATTTTCAAACGACTTCTTCTCAATAACCAAAATGCCCAGGGACTTGATGTTGGGCCTGTAGCATGCTGGGGTGAAGGGCTACCAAGTTTGTTCAAATAAATGACCTTGACCTTCATTCAAGGTCACGTGGGTCAAATAGGCTATAATCTTCAAACGACTTCTTCTCAATAACCAAGAGGCCCATGGATTTGATATTGGGCCTGTAGCATGCTGGGGTGAAGGGCTACCAAGTTTGTTCAAATAAATGACCATGACCTTCATTCAAGGTCACATGGGTCAAATAGGCTGTAATCTTCAAACAACTTCTTCTCAATAACCAAGAGGCACAGGGACTTGATATTGGGCCTGTAGCATGGTGGAGTGAAGGGCTACCAAGTTAGTTCAAATAAATGACCTTGACCTTCATTCAAGGTCACATGGGTCAAATAGGCTATAATCTTCCAACTACTTCTTCTCAATAACCAAGAGGCCCATGGACTTGATATTGGGCCTGTAGCATGCTGGACTGAAGGGCTACCAAGTTTGTTCAAATAAATGACCTTGACCTTCATTCAAGGTCACATGGGTCAAATAGGCTATAATCTTCAAACGACTTCTTCTCAATAACCAAAATGCCCAGGGACTTGATATTGGGCTTGTAGCATGCTGGGGTGAAGGGCTACCAAGTTTGTTCAAATAAATGACCTTGACCTTCATTCAAGGTCACATGGGTCAAATAGGCTATAATCTTCAAACGACTTCTTCTCAATAACCAAAATGCCCAGGGACTTGATATTGGGCCTGTAGCATGCTGGGGTGAAGGGCTACCAAGTTTGTTCAAATAAATGACCTTGACCTTCATTCAAGGTCACATGGGTCAAATAGGCTATAATCTTCCAACGACTTCTTCTCAATAACCAAGAGGCCCATGGACTTGATATTGGGCCTGTAGCATGCTGGGGTGAAGGGCTACCAAGTTTGTTCAAATAAATGACCTTGACCTTCATTCAAGGTCACATGGGTCAAATGGGCTATAATCTTCAAACGACTTCTTCTCAATAACCAAGAGGCTCAGGTACTTGAGGTTGGCCCTGTCTGTAGCATGCTGGGGTGTAGGGCTACCAAGTTTGTTCAACTGAATGACATTGACCTACATTCAAGGTAACAGGGGTGAAATATTTTTAAATCTTGCCATAGCCAAGAGTCACCAAGACCTGATATTAGGCCAATAGTATGCTGGAATGAAGGACTAGAATATTTATTGACATGAATAAACCTAGCTTACTCTGATATTTGAATAAATTGGTTATCAGCATAGTATCTGTAGAAATGACCTCAATCAACTGCAAATTTGCTGTAGAGCCAGGTGAGCGATACAGGCCCATTGGGCCTCTTGTTATAAACTGTATAACAATGTCTTCGTTACATTAAGAGCTGTATACGGGCCGATGAGTGACACTGGTTATAAACTGTATTACAATGTCTTTGTTACAATAGTTTCTGTATATGGGCCGATAAGTGTCGCGGAGTATAAACTGTATTACAATGTCTTTGTTACAATAGTTTCTGTATATGGGCCGAGGAGTGACACTGGTTATAAACTGTATTACAATGTCTTTGTTACAATAGTTTCTGTATATGGGCCGAGGAGTGACACTGGTTATAAACTGTATTACAATGTCTTTGTTACAATAGTTTCTGTATATGGGCCGAGGAGTGACACTGGTTATAAACTGTATTACAATGTCTTTGTTACAATAGTTTCTGTATACGGGCCGAGGAGTGTCGCGGAGTATAAACTGTATTACAATGTCTTTGTTACAATAGTTTCTGTATACGGGCCGAGGAGTGTCGCGGAGTATAAACTGTATTACAATGTCTTTGTTACAATAGTTTCTGTATACGGGCCGAGGAGTGACACTGGTTATAAACTGTATAACAATGTCTTTGTTACAATAGTTTCTGTATACGGGCCGAGGAGTTTCGCGGAGTATAAGCTGTATTACAATGTCTTTGTTACAATAGTTTCTGTATACGGGCCGAGGAGTGACACTGGTTATAAACTGTATTACAATGTCTTTGTTACAATAGTTTCTGTATATGGGCCGCGGAGTGTCGCGGTATATAATGTCATGGAGTATAAACTGTATTACAATGTCTTTGTTACAATAGTTTCTGTATATGGGCCGAGGAGTGACACTGGTTATAAACTGTATTACAATGTCTTTGTTAC
>NW_022982677.1:0-20512 GCF_902652985.1 Pecten maximus
TTGCAAACATTCATTCATATTCGACTGCAGATCTAAAGATCGTACAATATACAACTAAAAGTATTTTCATTAGCACATTTGTGTAAAAACAAGTAATTTGTAGCTACAACCAAAGACACATGAAACTGGGTATACAACAATAGTACAGACATAAAGATGCGTTAGAGAACATTTATTCTACATGTCACGTGAGGCGATTTAAATGTAAATTAAAATAACATCATTGAATCCAAATTAAAAACAAATCCTAACTAGACAACATACTATGTCTGGCACCGCGTATATTTACGTATATCGCCTTGCCAGGTTGTCGCATATTATGTTAACTTCATACAGAAACTTGTATGTTCAAATGTGAACCTTTCATAGATGTAGATGCGGTGTTTTTTTTGTTTTTTTGTTGTTGTTGTTTTTTTCCCCCTCTCTCATTCACACGTGTGGAGTAAGTGTGTTTTGTGTGGCGTGTTATCATCTGTGTGTTACATGTAATTCTCCCTTTAGAAATATCAAATCAGATTAAAACAATACCTGTCCGAAAAATGAAAATATCAATTTCGACAGGTGTCATAATAGTATGCAATTACCGATAATAATTAAACTGGTAATAGCAATCATTAAGATGACATGTTTTTCTTAGTGTGCGTGATCGTCGTGAACACAAGCCCAGGTAGGATTGAAAGTTGGCGGATTGTACATGCTTGAGGGCCAATGAAGGATTGTGGATAGCGTCCAATCAGAAACGTGTTTACATATCCTGTGCCCAATCGTGGCCATGATCTGTAACGGAGCGGGGAGCACAAAAATAGCTCTCTGAGTGCAGTTTTCATTCCCTCACAACCACCTGACCCCCGGGCTGTCCACACGTTCCCTTGACCTCTCCCGTAGAAGTAGTTAGAATAGTGTCGACAGCTGTTTTAGTGTTAGGATATAGATAGTAATCCCCAGTGTGATTTCTTTTTGTGGATATTTAGTGCGATAGTGTGATATTCTTGGATTATACTGTGTGTTGTGCATCCTGGCCGAGAACAGAATAGTCACCGAAATTCCAGAGAAGTCCTGCTGAAAAGTTAAGTTCTTTAGTTGTAGTTTATCAGATAGTGTTATCAGATAATTTATTTTACAGCAGCAGGACTAATTTCCTACATACAATAAGTATCGGCCTTTAATTAAGCCATATTCCCGCAACAGTAGATATATTATTTTGATTTACTTTAGGCATATCTATTAGCGAACCAAATTTCATTACATTAAGCAATCATCTAATTTAAATTTTTTGTTTTTGTTTTCCTCTCATTTTTAATTCAGTCAGATTGTTTTTGGAAAAGCTCTATTTCAGTTAAAATTTTAAGTAATTTTTAAGTATATACTGAACTGAGTTTTACAATAGTATCCATCTATCGATCCGTAGGAGCTAAAGTATTTAATAAGCACACATAAGTATAACCCACTATCAAAATTTTTATTATCATTATCTTTACCTTTTTAATTTCTTTTTACTACCCATTTTAATATAATTCCTATCTATTTTCTTTTAAAAAATTCTATCTTGCCTTCTCCTTCATGTTTTAAGACCTCTTTATAAATTGTCACTTAATCCCCTAACAATAGAAATACCTTCTCTCAGGTAGGTTCTATTGTTTATATCTGGCCAGGTATCTCACCTTCACGCCTGACCGACCCCACGCTTATCTGTACCGGACACCTGTCCACGCTCTCGATCTATATCCCGCCATCTATCACTTTTCAACTTTCTATAAGAGTTACCTCCCCTAGAACAGGTAAACTCTTTCTTTCTACTTTAGAATAATTACAAAGTTTTCAATGGCCCCAGCCCCATCCATCTCTAACCCTGCGGTGGTTATCCTCTCCCCTAAAGAGAGGAAGCCACTAAATGCAGGACGTGTACGTGGAGATATCTCCGCGTTCACGGGCGTCACTAGTGACGTCAGAGATATACGGATGTTGCCATCAGGCATTATCCTAATTCTCTGCGCCACCTTAGTGACGCTCAAGAAGGCGCTACTTGTAAACCAAGTAGACGGTACCCCCTGTACCGCGCGGCTATCTAAGCGGCCCTTCAATGCCCCTCCCAAGCCCCGAGCCAACCTCCGTAACGTGTCCCCCACCTCCAAAGGGGTTATATACCGCATCCCTTTAACTACACCAACAACAAACCTCACGTCAATTAATAATGTAAAAAATGCAAGTAGGATGTACAATAAAACAAACAAAAACACAACATCAATCTTGCTAGAATTTAATTCTTCCACACTACCAAGGGAAGTAGTTTTCAATCAAATTACATACCCTGTTACAAGATTTAACGCTCCACGAACACAACAACAACACCGACAAAAACAAACCAAAACAAGCACAGGCCCTGAGACACACATCAAACCCTCCTACACTAATACGACAAATACGTCACTATACTCCGACATTGTCAGAAACAAACACACAGAAACCACCAAAACACAACCCAAACACACAGGTGTATATGTCACGGCAGAATTTTTAGGAAAATTTTTACTTATAGCCCGTGACACACACATAACAGATAGGGAAGCAATCCACAAGGTTCGTGACCTCATCAACAAACAAAATGGACACGTGATCGCAGACAGTACACCCATCAACACACCAACACAATCTACACCCAAAACAACACAAACAACACCAACAACACAGCCTTCACCACCAACAACACCGATCCTATTCACACAAACAACACCACAAACACAAACAACATCAACAGAAACACAAACAGAAACACCGTCAGAACATTTCATACACCTACTTGACAGTTCCGAGGAGCTAGACAGCTCAACTATATCCAAACCCAGAACACCAAGAACACCGGTAGGTATGGGTCGGTACAAAACACTACAAACAGACAAGACCCCCACAAACAAACAACAAACACCCTCACGACCAAACACAAGATCAAGGGCCAAACAAACAAACACGCCAACAAGAACAGGACACAGCAAACGCAAACTACAGTACAGAAAATACTAGAAGCCACATAGATCACCAAAACAAACTTAGACGCCCTTCACATTCAATAAAGTCCTAAATGACCAGTCCGGCCTCACTGTTATGCATTGGAATGCAGGAGGTCTCAGGCCCAAAATTTCAGAATTAAAATCCTTCCTTAATGACAATTCCCCGGATGTTCTTTGTATTCAGGAAACTCAACTGAAACAAAAACACAAAAGTTTAAAAATTAATGGTTACAACACTCCTTTTAGGTACGATTCGGACCAAGGTTTGGCCATTTATGTAAAAAGCGGAATTGCCTACAAAGAGTATGAAATCAAAGATAAAGATCTTGTGGCTCTTGGTATAGAATTACACAACAAGTCACACAAAACAATCATACTCAACATATACCTCTCACCAACAAAACCAATACCATTTAACTCTCTGGTTAACCTTATAGAAAACACTGACACAAACAACATTATAGTTACCGGAGATTTTAATGGACACCATACACTTTGGGGGAGCAACAAAAACAACAAACGGGGGGACACTATATATGAATGGGCAGTTCAGACTGGTCTAACCATACTAAACGAGGGTAAACCAACTAGAGTAGACATAGCTCGAGGTATCGAATCACATCTAGATATAACATTAGCAACACCAAACTTAGCGAGTAAATGTAGCTACTGGAATACCCTTGATAGCACTCTAGGATCAGACCACTATCCAGTTTTGGCTCAATTCGATTTTAAACCACATGTTAATACTATTCAGTATCCCCCTAGATGGGTTTTTAATAAAGCGAATTGGAATCAATTTAATCTTTTAACCGAAAACATACAAATTGAAGAAATTTCTGATGAAAATGTAGATATTTTCAATGATAATCTAACAAGAGCTATTTTAGACCTAGCATCAGTATGTATCCCTAGAACGTCAGGAAAGCCAAAAACTAGGAAAAATAATCCATGGTGGAACGATGAGTGTAGGTTAGCAAAGAAACTAAAAAAGAATAGTGAAAGTAAATGGAGGGCAAACAAAAATAACGAAACGCTAAAAGCAAATTATGTCAGATGTAAAACAAATTTTAATAACATTATTCAAAACGTCAAACGAAATCATTGGGAAGAGTTTTGTTCATCATTAAATAATAAAACAAATCTAAAAAATGTATGGTCAAAGGTCAAAGCTATTCAGGGAATAAATAGAACTGAAATCCCTATATTAGGTAAAAACAACATTACCGATAAGGAAAAGGCTGATACTCTAGCTAAACAATATCAGAGCGCTAGCAGTAATGATAACTTAACTCCTGAATTTAAATTAAATAAAGCTAACAATCAGGATAACATAGACGACGTTATAAGTAACCCCGGCCCCAATACAGGTGAGCTGAACTGTCCATTTACAATCACAGAATACAACAATGCACTTCAGAACAAGAAAAACACATCTCCAGGAGATGACAACATTTCATACACCATCCTCAAACACTGTACAAACAACATAACAGAAATAATACTTAAACTCTTAAACCACATATGGCAACAGGGAACTATACCTGAGGCGTGGAAAAAGGCCGTAGTTATACCTATACTAAAACCAGGTAAAAATCCGCAGGAACCTGCATCATATAGGCCCATAGCATTAACTTCTCACCTCTGTAAAGTAATGGAAACTATGGTAAATAACAGGCTAGTATATTCACTTGAAAGCTCAGGTATCATCAACGAGGAACAGAGCGGGTTCCGTAAAGGTAGATCTACGCTAGACCCCCTTCTTAGACTCACCTCAGATATTAAAAAAGGTTTGAACCTAAAACAAAGTACACTAGCTGTCTTTTTAGATCTAGAAAAAGCATATGATCTTATTTGGCATGATGGTCTTTTAGTATCACTTAAAAATCATGGTATAACAGGTAACATATTTAAATTCGTAAGCAGTTTCCTGAAAAACCGTAAGATCCAGGTTAGAATTCATGACACGTTATCAGATCAATATGAACTAGAAAACGGTGTAGCACAGGGTAGCGTAATATCCCCTACTCTTTTTAATATCTACATTAATACTCTGTCACAAACGCTTCACAATAACACCAAGTTAGCACAATTTGCAGATGACGGATGTATTTGGAGTACAGGTAAAAACATTAGATATTTAACCAAACATATCCAGACAACGCTGACAGCAATTAATGAGTGGGCTAATAAGTGGGGGTTTAAACCATCTAAACAGAAAACAATAGCAATGTATTTCTCTAAAAGTAAGAAACTTCCTGAACTATACCTAGGACAAACTAAACTAAAATTTGAAAAACAAGTTAGGTATTTAGGCATGATAATAGATCATAAACTAACTTGGAGTAAACATATTAAATATATTAAGGAGAAATGCCAAAAGGCAATAAACACTATGAGATATATTTCAGGATGTAAATTTGGCGCCAATAAAACTACACAATTAATGCTATATAAAGCGTTAGTTAGATCTAGGCTAGATTATGGGTGCCAGGTATATAATACAGCTAGCGACACAGTACTAAAACATCTAGATGTAATTCAACATTCAGCCTTAAGAGTAGCGCTAAGGGCAATCAAAAACACCAATACCAACAGTTTATTAGCAGAGGCAGGTGAACCCCCCTTAACTCTCAGGCGAGAAAATCTTACATTAAAATACTGGGCTAGGACACAAAGTCATGGTGATAAATTTCTCCTAAATAAAGAAATAAAAGATAGTGAACATCCCGTCAATAACACCAGGGCTCCATATCCATCAGAAATAATTAGACTAAAACAAAAGTATGGTTTAGACAGCGTTAAAATATCCCGCAAACAAGATTTCCAAGTCCCGTGGTTAAAAACAGACCCTAATGTATCGCTAGACCTCCTAAAGATGATAGATAAACAAAACGACCCGATAGGCGCTAAAAACCTAGCATTAGAACTGATAGATCGAAAATACAATAACTTTACTAAATTCTATACTGACGGCTCAAAAAATCCAGACAGTAACCGTGTAGGTTTAGGAATATATAACAACACCTATAAAGTCAAAAAGTCATTACGGTTAAGCGATAGAGCATCGGTTTATACAGCAGAGCTTATGGCCATTCAAATTGCTTTGATAGGTGTAAAGAAAAATCACACTAAATTTGATAAAGTAGTAATTCTTTCGGATTCCCTTAGCTCCTTACAATCTCTAATAACTGGTAACAGCAGTAGGCCTAAACTACTTAATGCAATCCACTACATGATATCAGAGATTGATCAACTAGGCATAGATCTTCAATTTGAATGGATCCCATCGCACGTAGATATACCAGGCAATGAGGCAGCAGATCAGTTAGCTAAAGAAGCCCTAGGGTCAAATGTCATCCATCTAAACATAGACTTGAGTGTCACAGAGGTCGTTAGTATAATCAATAATAAAACCCAATCGATATGGCAGGATAGTTGGTCGAAATTAACTAATAACTGGCTCAGAAACATCGAGGATAATGTCAAAATCAAAACTCAGTTATATAGTTATAATAAAACAGAGGATACTGTAATAACTAGACTTAGATTAGGATACACCAAGCTTGGTCATAACATCAATAGAATGAAGAAAGAAGTCAGTCCCTATTGTATAAACTGTGGCGAACCAGAAACAATAGAACATATCCTATTCGAATGCAGCGCCCATGATAACCATAGGTCAGACTTTAAAGATGAAATAGAAAATTTAGATAAAATCAAATTTGAAACTAAGTCTATACTAAATCCTCCTAAACAACACATGAGACACATTTTCGATCTCCTCACTGCTTATCTCACTGCTATTGATTATCTAGACAAGATCTAGGATAGCGATACTTTACATCGATTTTTGGTATCTATTTTTATTTTTTATTTTTATACTCAACACCACATTCACTGTAGGGATACGTATGTCTACTTACACACCAAACAAAAATATATCCCGCATACACCACGATAGGAAATAATGTGTATTGTACAGCTTCTCACCTCGTCAGGTGCACTTAAGTGAATGATCTGTACAAAAGCATTATAAACACTCACACCAAACAAAGATACAACACGCATACACCACGATAGGAAATAATGTGTATTGTACAGCTTCTCACCTCGTCAGGTGCACTTAAGTGAATGATCTGTACAAAAGCATTATAAACACTCACACCAAACAAAGATACAACACGCATACACCACGATAGGACATAATGTGTATTGTACAGCTTCTCACCTCGTCAGGTGCACTTAAGTGAATGATCTGTACAAAAGCATTATAAACACTCACACCAAACAAAGATACAACACGCATACACCACGATAGGAAATAATGTGTATTGTACAGCTTCTCACCTCGTCAGGTGCACTTAAGTGAATGATCTGTACAAAAGCATTATAAACTCTCACACCAAACAAAAATACAACACGCATACACCACGATAGGAAATAATGTGTATTGTACAGCTTCTCACCTCGTCAGGTGCACTTAAGTGAATGATCTGTACAAAAGCATTATAAACACTCACACCAAACAAAGATACAACACTCATACACCACGATAGGAAATAATGTGTATTGTACAGCTTCTCACCTCGTCAGGTGCACTTAAGTGAATGATCTGTACAAAAGCATTATAAACTCTCACACCAAACAAAAATACAACACGCATACACCACGATAGGACATAATGTGTATTGTACAGCTTCTCACCTCGTCAGGTGCACTTAAGTGAATGATCTGTACAAAAGCATTATAAACACTCACACCAAACAAAAATACAACACGCATACACCACGATAGGAAATAATGTGTATTGTACAGCTTCTCACCTCGTCAGGTGCACTTAAGTGAATGATCTGTACAAAAGCATTATAAACACTCACACCAAACAAAAATACAACACGCATACACCACGATAGGAAATAATGTGTATTGTACAGCTTCTCACCTCGTCAGGTGCACTTAAGTGAATGATCTGTACAAAAGCATTATATATTCCCCAAACCACACAAAAAGCGCATCGCAACATATGAACATCTATACCATTCATACACAAAATAGGTAATACAATTTGACATCAGATATCCACCTACTCTGCAGGTGTGTCTGCCCCGGAGTGGTCCGGGTTGTAGACCCCCTGTGACGAGGAACGTGGTATCTACCTTCTAAAACATGTACCTAAATACACACACAAACCCCGAATATAGAGGTAGGGACCTCCCATGCCAATACCATCTGGCAACTCCCCTTTCTAAACCCCCCTTCCTCCCCTCCTATCTTTTCCTCTTACTTTTTACTAATCGCTATCAAACTGTGCTTTATGTACATAGCACTGCTCCAGTAGGGTAGGCTTGTAGATGATTATACACAGTAATCAACAGTCTCCCGAAAAACAGTCTTTGTATAATAACTCGCATTATCACATAATCCAAATTTCCTATGCTTACCCAAGCCCAGCACTACCCCTCTATAATCACCCTATAACTACACTCTACATAACAAACTAGTCTGATCTATACCCTACCCCTTACCCATTCGAAAACACCATGCTTAGCAATACAAAATGGTGTCTAGAATTCCTACTATCAATAACAAAACTATATCCCACTAACAAACTACACCAAATTTTTCAAACCAATCTATACTCTATCTCACGCTATCTTCTACACTTCTTGTCCTTCGGAAGGGACGTTAATCCGGGGTCCGGTGTACGGTGAGTCACGCCGTGCACGTTAAAGATCCTCTGCTGGTATTCGAACAAGAGTAGGCTAATTGCTAGCCGCCACAGAGTATAGGTTCATAGAGATCTAGATTAGGATAATGTAGGGCATTAAGGCAATTCAGTGACAGGTCAAAAATTTTTTTTTTTTTTTTTTTTTTTTTTTTTTTTTTTTTTAGACATAGAGATAATCGTCTGTCCCTCTCATATTAGATCATTTGGCGATGACGAAATGCGAAATTGCTCCCTATTTAGTGCCCCGACCCACCCCTTTCCCCTTAGTGTCCTAGGCTCGGTTATAACCGGAACAAGGACGTTAAGCCCCATCAATCAATCAATCAAGTTTTCATTCTACCGTTGAACTTCGACTGGTAAACATCAGAAATGGCTCGTACAAAGCAGACCGCCCGTAAATCCACTGGAGGCAAGGCCCCACGTAAACAGTTGGCTACCAAGGCCGCCCGTAAGAGCGCCCCAGCCACCGGAGGAGTAAAGAAACCTCACAGGTACAGGCCAGGAACAGTCGCTCTCCGTGAAATCCGTAGGTACCAGAAGAGCACCGAGCTCCTCATCAGGAAACTGCCATTCCAGCGTCTCGTCCGTGAAATCGCCCAGGATTTCAAGACCGACCTGAGGTTCCAGAGCTCTGCTGTTATGGCTCTTCAGGAGGCTAGCGAAGCTTACTTGGTCGGACTTTTCGAGGACACCAACCTGTGCGCCATCCACGCCAAGCGTGTCACCATCATGCCCAAGGATATCCAGCTGGCTCGCCGTATCCGCGGAGAACGTGCTTAAGCAGTACATCTGTACACTACTTCCCAAAACGGCCCTTTTCAGGGCCACCAAAATTCCAAAAAAGTTCCACTTGCTCTCGAATTTACGCTATCATACATACTTACAATCAGATGGAAGTATAACCATCAACTTTATTAAAGAAATTAAATTCAATACAATATTGGAATTTTTAATTAGTAATATTATTACGATTGTGATTGGATAGATCAACAATTAAAACACGGAATTAGCATGTTTGCATAACACTAACAAATTACTGGTCAATTAATAAACAGATCGAGAGTCAACAACACAACTTGTAACAAAACATCTGTACGACCTGGTATTAAAGTTTAGTGACATAATTCCTCGATTTACAAGTATATGACTTAATTTGCTAGGGTAACTTGCGATGCTTTACATGGATATGATGCGTTTGTGAGATATTATAGTGATTTGGAAGCGAGTATTTGTACATGAGTTTATTATTGATGTTGGTTTTAAGAATATGAGTTATAGGTATTGCGAGGAAAAGTGGTAATAATTGAATAATGAAGCATATATATATGTAAATAAATGATAGTAAAAGAAAAAAAAAAAAATGATAATGAAAAAAAAAAATAATAATAATAGGGGTTGGATGGGATTGTGTAGTGGCTTACGGTTTGCGGTATGGGCGGTGGGGCGGGATTATGGTTTGTGTCGGACGTGGGATTGGTTGTCCGGCCGAGCGGAGCGAGGCCCGAAATTTTTAGGGGTACATTTTTCATTTTTCAGGAGTTTCAATTTTTCCGGGAATTCATTTCCATGCGCAGAAACCATTACTTACTTCAAACTGCTTTATTTTACGTTTTTACAGCTTAATAGTGCAATATACGCTTTCATACATGTATTTAGCGCTTGATAAACTTATATACATTTCCATACATACACTTACACCGTTTAAAACTGATATACAGCTTTATACAATGCATTTACAGCTACAAAAAACTTATATACAACATGATACATGTACATACAGAAGAATTAACTCATATACAGCCGCCTACATTCAGTAAATGCTTAATATAATTCATACATGTTCTCGGCGACAATTATAATCTAATAAAACTGAATAACTGATGGAATACATTCAAATTTGTTACAAAATAACTATCTTGATAACAGTGAATATAGTTAAATGAATGTAGATTCCACAAAATACAATAACACATGAATTGCAAATTCTGTTAATTACACATATCATCAATTGACAATGCCAGATAATTCCTAATTACATTACATCATTGTTTTCTTTAACAGTTCATGTCAAGTTTTAGTGCTTTAGTCGTATGTGGGATTACATTTCAGTTTTCTACTATTCACAGGTGCTATGTACACATGTGTCACTTGGCCTACAACACCACTATACAGTGTGTATGCCTGGCCGGGAATTATGACCAATGAAAACCGCGCTTACAAAAACGCACAGGTCTTCTCACACGGCCTAGACTTTGCTATAAAGACCTGGTCTGTGTGTGCCGAGTCATTTCAGTCACTGCTCGCAGTCTGTAAACATGTCTGGAAGAGGTAAAGGAGGAAAGGGACTCGGAAAGGGAGGTGCCAAGAGGCACAGGAAGGTGTTGCGTGATAACATCCAGGGTATCACCAAGCCCGCAATCCGTCGTCTGGCTCGACGAGGTGGTGTCAAACGTATCTCTGGACTCATCTACGAAGAGACCCGTGGTGTCCTTAAGGTTTTCCTTGAGAACGTCATCAGGGACGCTGTCACATACACCGAGCACGCCAAGAGGAAGACTGTCACAGCTATGGATGTTGTGTACGCTCTGAAGAGGCAAGGACGTACTCTGTACGGATTTGGCGGTTAAACCCAGAACGAACCCTGTCAACAAACAACACAAACGGCCCTTTTTAGGGCCACCAAACTTCTCAAAAAGCTTCAATATCACTCGAAAATACGCAATCTTAGTTTGTTTCTTTATTACAATTATTGTTTATGTACAACTGTAGCTATTCCATTCTCATAAGCACAAACAACTCACATGGGGTAATTAATAAACACTACATCAATTACATTGCACTCGCAACACAGGCTAATTCAATAACAACCAATTGTATAATTACATTTTATTTATTTCCATCGCTATGTCACCAGTATTAAAAACATAAATGCTGATCTTATACTACTACACGGAGAATAAATATCGATAAGAATAATATCGTACACATACGCATAAAGGTACACGTATACGTACCGCAATAAACAATAACATTACATTGGTCATCGCAATACACACGGACAAGTAACACCAGTAAACTCCACACACGTTTGCAATACATTTCCATTTATCAATAAATATTGTCCAACTACAGTTTCATCCACTCAATTACAATCATGATCAAGACGTGTTTCATTTCCGTATGTTTATGAATTATGCTTTGATACATACATGTATACACACAATATACATTACAACACACACACATACATTCATTTATTTTACACACACATACTTAACTAATTCATACCCTTCTAACTTATGATGAATTAAAACATAACACAAAACTAAGAACTAAGTAATTGCGTTTTTTTCGAGTGTTCATTGGGACTTTTTGAGGAGTTTGGGTGGCCCTGAAAAGGGCCGTTTGTGTTTGTAGTAAACTTTTTCAGGAGTTTACTTGGAGCTGGTGTACTTGGTGACAGCTTTGGTTCCCTCACTGACAGCGTGCTTGGCCAATTCACCGGGCAGAAGGAGACGGACAGCGGTCTGGATCTCCCGACTGGTGATGGTGGACCTCTTGTTGTAGTGAGCGAGACGGGAAGCCTCAGCGGCGATTCTCTCAAAGATGTCGTTGACAAAGCTGTTCATGATGGACATGGCCTTGCTGGACACACCGGTGTCGGGGTGCACCTGTTTCAACACTTTGTAGATGTAGATGCTGTAGGATTCCCTCCTCTTCCTCCTCCTTTTCTTGTCAGTCCCACGGTTGGCCTTTGCCTTGGTGGCGGCCTTCTTAGCTCCTTTCGATCCTGATGCTTTGGGTGCCATGATACTAATACGACGAGTGCCGATACGAGTAATGAGCGACGACGACGATGTGGTGGGGGTGTGGCGTTGTGGGCGGGCCCATGTACGCCAGTCGCTCTACGATGGTATTAAAATAGCCCACGTTATAGTTTTTTTGTCGTGGGAGGGTGACCGAAGGGAGCCAAGAGGCTTACTATATACTTGTGTTAAAAATTTATCTTTATATATTTATAAGTTATCTTTGCAAAAAAAAAAAAGTAAAATCGATAGATATATGTATTTGTTCAAAAGTGAGATTATTGTCATATGTTGATGTTCGAATAGGGGTGATATATAATGTGTCTGTTGTGTACCCCGGGTCTAAGGCCACCAGTTACACCCGACAGTCGAGGACGTCACTGCTTCCGTAAGGTACAGTACTTTGTCCTTTTGCCGGGCTTGGCTGGAGGTATAGATGGTCCGGGGCGTCCCTATAGTGTATGCGGGTTTTTATCTTATACTAATGTATGCAAATTATACAGTATGAGAAAATGTAGAAAAAAGCGGCAATAGAAGTTTTATAAAAGAAAAGCAAAAGATTTAACATAAAAAGGAGGAGAAAAATCATTTAGCTGTCTAATACTTATAAAAAGTAATTTATTGTTACGTGAGGGCTAATGTACCCAGCTTATTTAAATAATTACGTAATAGCTACGTATAAAATGTATCAGTTAAAAACATTAAAAAAAATCAACTAATTCCTCTGCCACAGGAATAGTTGTCTGGTATCATTTTGATGAAACAAAATATTTAAGTTATTTTGGTTGCCAGGCGGACTGTGTCCTTTAGTGTCCTGGCCAAGAAAGTGGGATAAAAAAAAAAAAAAAAAAAAAAAAAAAAAAATGATACGATGCTGATGAGATTAATGTAATTGAATGAAGTAGAATTGAAGAAGTTTAGTTTAAAATATTACCAGCTATTATGTGGAGATGATATAAAAAAGAGAACAAAAATTATTACTTAACTATTTCCTCTGCCACAGGAATAGTTATCTCCATATGTAGTTTTCACTTTAATCTTATAAAAAATATCCTTATACCAGTAAGTACAAGGTATAGATTGTCAGGCGGGTTTGACCCATTTAGTGTCCTGACCGGTATTTCTTTGGAGTTGTCTCCCCTGGTCCACTACAGGATTAGTGGGGGGTTGACTCGTTTCACAATATATAAATAAAAATTTATGTGCGGAGCACTTATTATGGAAAAAGTTGGGTTCTTTATAAAAGAAAAAGGTACAAGCTGGATATCAAGGGTTGTTAGTTGTTATAAAAAGAAACCTTGATTCCTGAGTTATATCGACTATTTTCTTAAGGAATTTAGTCGATGTACAAAGTATTATTAGTAATCTATTGCCCCGAAAAAAAAAAGTTCAAATTCTTTAGCACTATGATAACACTTTTCCGAACATGAAGGCGATGGAGTATTCATGAGTCTATACATGAATATATATTTACTTAAAATATAAACTTTTGTATTTTAGTTCATATATTTACTTAGGGAGTAATTCCCTTTTAAAACAATTTGTATTAGGTGGGCTCGCCCTACATTCTCATGACTGACCTTGTGACCCATTTCCCGTTACTTCTTTCTAACCGTACCGGGATCTGAGCCACACACATATATATGCCATTAACACACGGGTGTGTTAATATTCACTGAAATGGCTGCTGTGGGGTATAATGAGAAGTGCGCTAGTGATTGGGCAATCCCCTACCAACAGGACACACTTCCAATATATACCGTCACCTGTATACTTCATATCGCTCACCCGTACCTATATATTTGTATCGATCCACCTTCATGTTGGGCTGACTTAAATTGGAGTAATGAGCGACGTTTTTCAATTTTTCCCTTTTATACCATCGCCCTCACAGGTAGGATCGAAACTTTAGCCTTGCGCCACACAAACACTCGAACCTCGCAGCTCTCTGAAAACACCCCCGACTTTTTCGCTCGCTACAGTTTCGATCCTACCTGTGGGTATAAAACGCTTCACGGCAACAAATTTTACTCATTTCTGCTATATCTGTTTACAGTAACTAGCCGAACATATCAAGATGTCTGGACGTGGTAAGGGAGGAAAAGTAAAGGGAAAGGCAAAGAGCCGATCATCCCGTGCCGGACTTCAGTTCCCAGTCGGACGTATCCACCGTCTGCTCCGCAAGGGAAACTATGCCGAGCGAGTTGGAGCCGGAGCACCAGTGTACTTGGCTGCTGTCCTCGAGTACTTAGCTGCTGAAGTTTTGGAATTGGCAGGAAACGCCGCCAGAGATAACAAGAAGACCAGGATCATCCCCCGTCATCTCCAGTTGGCCATCAGGAACGACGAGGAGTTGAACAAACTGCTGTCCGGTGTCACCATCGCACAGGGTGGTGTTCTGCCCAACATCCAGGCTGTTCTTCTCCCCAAGAAGACCCAGAAACCCGCCAAGTAGACGGTTCCAGTGTCATTCTGCACAAACAAAAACGGCCCTTTTCAGGGCCACCCACTTTTCTCAAAAAGTGTTCATATGATATGCCTCGAAAACACGCAAATATCTTGTTGCTTATTAATCTATGTGTTCAATTATATACAATTAGCTACTTAAAAACACACGGATTACATTTACATGTCAATAAATATTATAATTACTCACATATTACAACATAACAACAGAAATTATACACACTGTGGTTACAGATAAAGCCACTTAGTGAATACAATATCCTAGCTAACATTCATTCATATTCGACTGCAGATCTAAAGATCGTACAATATACAACTAAAAGTATTTTCATTAGCACATTTGTGTAAAAACAAGTAATTTGTAGCTACAACCAAAGACACATGAAACTGGGTATACAACAATAGTACAGACATAAAGATGCGTTAGAGAACATTTATTCTACATGTCACGTGAGGCGATTTAAATGTAAATTAAAATAACATCATTGAATCCAAATTAAAAACAAATCCTAACTAGACAACATACTATGTCTGGCACCGCGTATATTTACGTATATCGCCTTGCCAGGTTGTCGCATATTATGTTAACTTCATACAGAAACTTGTATGTTCAAATGTGAACCTTTCATAGATGTAGATGCGGTGTTTTTTTTGTTTTTTTGTTGTTGTTGTTTTTTTCCCCCTCTCTCATTCACACGTGTGGAGTAAGTGTGTTTTGTGTGGCGTGTTATCATCTGTGTGTTACATGTAATTCTCCCTTTAGAAATATCAAATCAGATTAAAACAATACCTGTCCGAAAAATGAAAATATCAATTTCGACAGGTGTCATAATAGTATGCAATTACCGATAATAATTAAACTGGTAATAGCAATCATTAAGATGACATGTTTTTCTTAGTGTGCGTGATCGTCGTGAACACAAGCCCAGGTAGGATTGAAAGTTGGCGGATTGTACATGCTTGAGGGCCAATGAAGGATTGTGGATAGCGTCCAATCAGAAACGTGTTTACATATCCTGTGCCCAATCGTGGCCATGATCTGTAACGGAGCGGGGAGCACAAAAATAGCTCTCTGAGTGCAGTTTTCATTCTACCGTTGAACTTCGACTGGTAAACATCAGAAATGGCTCGTACAAAGCAGACCGCCCGTAAATCCACTGGAGGCAAGGCCCCACGTAAACAGTTGGCTACCAAGGCCGCCCGTAAGAGCGCCCCAGCCACCGGAGGAGTAAAGAAACCTCACAGGTACAGGCCAGGAACAGTCGCTCTCCGTGAAATCCGTAGGTACCAGAAGAGCACCGAGCTCCTCATCAGGAAACTGCCATTCCAGCGTCTCGTCCGTGAAATCGCCCAGGATTTCAAGACCGACCTGAGGTTCCAGAGCTCTGCTGTTATGGCTCTTCAGGAGGCTAGCGAAGCTTACTTGGTCGGACTTTTCGAGGACACCAACCTGTGCGCCATCCACGCCAAGCGTGTCACCATCATGCCCAAGGATATCCAGCTGGCTCGCCGTATCCGCGGAGAACGTGCTTAAGCAGTACATCTGTACACTACTTCCCAAAACGGCCCTTTTCAGGGCCACCAAAATTCCAAAAAAGTTCCACTTGCTCTCGAATTTACGCTATCAATACATACTTACAATCAGATGGAAGTATAACCATCAACTTTATTAAAGAATTAAATTCAATACAATATTGGAATTTTTAATTAGTAATATTATTACGATTGTGATTGGATAGATCAACAATTAAAACACGGAATTAGCATGTTTGCATAACACTAACAAATTACTGGTCAATTAATAAACAGATCGAGAGTCAACAACACAACTTGTAACAAAACATCTGTACGACCTGGTATTAAAGTTTAGTGACATAATTCCTCGATTTACAAGTATATGACTTAATTTGCTAGGGTAACTTGCGATGCTTTACATGGATATGATGCGTTTGTGAGATATTATAGTGATTTGGAAGCGAGTATTTGTACATGAGTTTATTATTGATGTTGGTTTTAAGAATATGAGTTATAGGTATTGCGAGGAAAAGTGGTAATAATTGAATAATGAAGCATATATATATGTAAATAAATGATAGTAAAAGAAAAAAAAAAAATGATAATGAAAAAAAAAAAAAATAATAATAGGGGTTGGATGGGATTGTGTAGTGGCTTACGGTTTGCGGTATGGGCGGTGGGGCGGGATTATGGTTTGTGTCGGACGTGGGATTGGTTGTCCGGCCGAGCGGAGCGAGGCCCGAAATTTTTAGGGGTACATTTTTCATTTTTCAGGAGTTTCAATTTTTCCGGGAATTCATTTCCATGCGCAGAAACCATTACTTACTTCAAACTGCTTTATTTTACGTTTTTACAGCTTAATAGTGCAATATACGCTTTCATACATGTATTTAGCGCTTGATAAACTTATATACATTTCCATACATACACTTACACCGTTTAAAACTGATATACAGCTTTATACAATGCATTTACAGCTACAAAAAACTTATATACAACATGATACATGTACATACAGAAGAATTAACTCATATACAGCCGCCTACATTCAGTAAATGCTTAATATAATTCATACATGTTCTCGGCGACAATTATAATCTAATAAAACTGAATAACTGATGGAATACATTCAAATTTGTTACAAAATAACTATCTTGATAACAGTGAATATAGTTAAATGAATGTAGATTCCACAAAATACAATAACACATGAATTGCAAATTCTGTTAATTACACATATCATCAATTGACAATGCCAGATAATTCCTAATTACATTACATCATTGTTTTCTTTAACAGTTCATGTCAAGTTTTAGTGCTTTAGTCGTATGTGGGATTACATTTCAGTTTTCTACTATTCACAGGTGCTATGTACACATGTGTCACTTGGCCTACAACACCACTATACAGTGTGTATGCCTGGCCGGGAATTATGACCAATGAAAACCGCGCTTACAAAAACGCACAGGTCTTCTCACACGGCCTAGACTTTGCTATAAAGACCTGGTCTGTGTGTGCCGAGTCATTTCAGTCACTGCTCGCAGTCTGTAAACATGTCTGGAAGAGGTAAAGGAGGAAAGGGACTCGGAAAGGGAGGTGCCAAGAGGCACAGGAAGGTGTTGCGTGATAACATCCAGGGTATCACCAAGCCCGCAATCCGTCGTCTGGCTCGACGAGGTGGTGTCAAACGTATCTCTGGACTCATCTACGAAGAGACCCGTGGTGTCCTTAAGGTTTTCCTTGAGAACGTCATCAGGGACGCTGTCACATACACCGAGCACGCCAAGAGGAAGACTGTCACAGCTATGGATGTTGTGTACGCTCTGAAGAGGCAAGGACGTACTCTGTACGGATTTGGCGGTTAAACCCAGAACGAACCCTGTCAACAAACAACACAAACGGCCCTTTTTAGGGCCACCAAACTTCTCAAAAAGCTTCAATATCACTCGAAAATACGCAATCTTAGTTTGTTTCTTTATTACAATTATTGTTTATGTACAACTGTAGCTATTCCATTCTCATAAGCACAAACAACTCACATGGGGTAATTAATAAACACTACATCAATTACATTGCACTCGCAACACAGGCTAATTCAATAACAACCAATTGTATAATTACATTTTATTTATTTCCATCGCTATGTCACCAGTATTAAAAACATAAATGCTGATCTTATACTACTACACGGAGAATAAATATCGATAAGAATAATATCGTACACATACGCATAAAGGTACACGTATACGTACCGCAATAAACAATAACATTACATTGGTCATCGCAATACACACGGACAAGTAACACCAGTAAACTCCACACACGTTTGCAATACATTTCCATTTATCAATAAATATTGTCCAACTACAGTTTCATCCACTCAATTACAATCATGATCAAGACGTGTTTCATTTCCGTATGTTTATGAATTATGCTTTGATACATACATGTATACACACAATATACATTACAACACACACACATACATTCATTTATTTTACACACACATACTTAACTAATTCATACCCTTCTAACTTATGATGAATTAAAACATAACACAAAACTAAGAACTAAGTAATTGCGTTTTTTTCGAGTGTTCATTGGGACTTTTTGAGGAGTTTGGGTGGCCCTGAAAAGGGCCGTTTGTGTTTGTAGTAAACTTTTTCAGGAGTTTACTTGGAGCTGGTGTACTTGGTGACAGCTTTGGTTCCCTCACTGACAGCGTGCTTGGCCAATTCACCGGGCAGAAGGAGACGGACAGCGGTCTGGATCTCCCGACTGGTGATGGTGGACCTCTTGTTGTAGTGAGCGAGACGGGAAGCCTCAGCGGCGATTCTCTCAAAGATGTCGTTGACAAAGCTGTTCATGATGGACATGGCCTTGCTGGACACACCGGTGTCGGGGTGCACCTGTTTCAACACTTTGTAGATGTAGATGCTGTAGGATTCCCTCCTCTTCCTCCTCCTTTTCTTGTCAGTCCCACGGTTGGCCTTTGCCTTGGTGGCGGCCTTCTTAGCTCCTTTCGATCCTGATGCTTTGGGTGCCATGATACTAATACGACGAGTGCCGATACGAGTAATGAGCGACGTTTTTCAATTTTTCCCTTTTATACCATCGCCCTCACAGGTAGGATCGAAACTTTAGCCTTGCGCCACACAAACACTCGAACCTCGCAGCTCTCTGAAAACACCCCCGACTTTTTCGCTCGCTACAGTTTCGATCCTACCTGTGGGTATAAAACGCTTCACGGCAACAAATTTTACTCATTATTATTATCATCATCATTACCTTTCTTTTTTTTTTCTTTTTTTTTTTTTAATTTCTTTTTATTACCCATTTTAATATAATTCCTATCTATTTTCTTTTAAAAATCTTATCTTGCCATCTCCTTCATGTTTTAAGACCTCTTTATAAATTGCCACTTAATCCCCTAACAATAAAAATACCTTCTCTCAGGTAGATTCTATTGTTTATATCTGGCCAGGTATCTCACCTTCACGCCTGACCGACCCCACGCTTACCTGTACCGGACACCTGTCCACGCTCTCGATCTACCCTCCGCCATCTATCAATTCTACCTTCTGTAAGAGTAACCTCCCTTTGATCAGGTAAACTCTTTTTCTGTCTACTTTAGTATAATTTCAAATTTTTCAATGGCCCCAGCCCCATCCGTCTCTAACCCTGCGGTGGTTATCCTCTCCCCTAAAGAGAGGAAGCCACTAAATGCAGGACGTGTACGTGGAGATATCTCCGCGTTCACGGGCGTCACTAGTGACGTCAGAGATATACGGATGTTGCCGTCAGGCATTATCCTAATTCTCTGCGCCACCTTAGTGACGCTCAAGAAGGCGCTACTTGTAAACCAAGTAGACGGTACCCCCTGTACCGCGCGGCTATCTAAGCGGCCCTTCAATGCCCCTCCCAAGCCCCGAGCCAACCTCCGTAACGTGTCCCCCACCTCCAAAGGGGTTATATACCGCATCCCTTTA
>NW_022982678.1:0-29436 GCF_902652985.1 Pecten maximus
TAATTATGTTCTTTCAAATTTAAATGTTTGAAAACTTCATTTCACACAAAAAAAATCGAAACATGTCATATCAACTTATATTAATCGTGCTAGCTTGTCCAGATGGAAATGCGCGAGGGGTCTTATTGTTGGAGGAAACCGGAGTACCCGGCGAAGAGGTACGTGGCGTTAGTGTGAATTACATTCGTAAAGTTGTTGAAATACATAAAATATTGATAACAAGATAACGTATCACAACAATAGGTATTCTTGCAGGATGCATCTGAGAATAAGACACGGAACGCTTGATATCCACATTACAACAATTTATTTTCTAGCTGATGGAGAAAATTACAAAAGTTCGCAAGACAATCGTTCGTCATATCAATGTTGGAAAGGTCTTCGTAAGAAAAAATCCTCAACAGGTCACCCTTTTTAAATCAGAATTTTTTAGGGTGTTGAGATTTTGACTTAACTTTGTTTGGCATGTTTTAGCTTCTTTGGTTCATATCGTAGGATCCAGAGTTTAAGTAAATCAGCTCTCGACACCCTGGCCGCTACTCTCTTGATGCGGCGATGATAGTTTCGTTAGAACTCTTCTTTAGTTTAGGAAGTACATGAATCGATCGATGTTCCAATCTGGGCGTCATGTAATTGGTGATACGGGATTGAAGGGTCTTGATGATTCTTACGGCTGATAGGAATGCCTCCACCATTTTTGTTATTTTCTTGATAAATACCGCAACACTCCAAACGAACTTTATCAAACAGACGACAGTCATCAGGAAGCAATTGAAAGCATCGTTCTGTTTTGTGGTGTCCATGTCCAACGGGTAATCGACTAAAGGTACCATCTTTTTTAATTACGTATGGATTTCCTTCTTCCTTTTAATATTTAAAACTTCTTTGGTTCATATTGTAGAATCCAGAGTTTAGGTAATTGAGCTCTCGACACCCTGGCCGCTACTCCCTTGATGCGCGATGATAGTTTCGTCAGAACTCTTGTTTAGTGGAGGAAGTACATGAATCGATCGATGTTTTACTCTAGGCTTCATGTAATTGGCGATATGGGATTTGATTGTCTTGATGATTCTTACGGCTAATTTGAATCCCGCCACCATTTCTGTCCCGGTCTTGATAAAAAGCACAACTCTCCACAAAAAAAAAGTTTACATGACGAAAGTCATCAGTAAATAATTGAAACCATCCTTTTGTTTTGTAGTGTCCACGAGCCACTGCTAATCTGATCATTAATGGTAGAGGACTCGGCAGTGATGCTAGAGGACCCATCATCTATGTTAAATGACTCATCAGTGGTGCTAGATGACACGTCAGTGATGTTAGAGGAAAGTCTCGACTTGTCAATGGTTCTTGCAGACTCGCCCGTAGCGCTACAGGATGCATCGGTGGCGATGCAGAACTCGACAGCTATGTTGGAAGACTCATCAATGATGATAAAGACTCATCAATGATGATAAAGACTCATCAATGATGATAAAGACTCATCAATGATGATAAAGACTCGTCAGTGATGCTAAACGAATCGACTCATCAGATATCCTAGAGGACTCGTCAGCGGTGGTAGAGGACTCGTAAGTGATACTAAAGGACAAGACTCTCAGCGATGCTAGATGACTCGTCAGTTTCGTTAGAGGACTCGTCAATGACGCTAGAGGACTCGTCGGTTTCGTTAGAGGACTCGTCAGTGATGCTAGAGGTCTCGCCGGTTTCGTTAGAGGACTCGTCAGTAATTCTATAAGACTCGCCGGTTTTGCAAGAGGACTCATCAAAGGTGCTAGAGGACTCGTCAGAGATGTTACCGACACTTGAAACCAGATTATAAGACGTTCCGAGATGGAATCAGGTCGTATTTTTTTTTTACTTTTGTCCTGAACCTTAGTTTTGTTTACCTTTACTTGAATACAATATTTTGTTCGGACGCCACGTACAGTTTCGAGGAACTTATCAAGTAAACCATGGTTTAATACAAATTGTAAGGAAGTTTGGATATTTTATAGACAGGCAAAAGGCTGATATAGAAGGTTTAATGTTGTATTTGGGCAGTGGTCATCTACCTGAGGCTAGTAGGTAACATAGTCCCTATCTACAAAAATAAAGGTGAGAAAACAGACCAAGAAATTATAGAGAAATAACACTGATAATCTGCTTTGGAAAACTTTATACTGGAATATTAAATGATAGATTGCAAATTATTTTCTGATGGAATTAATTTGATAGGTGAAAACCAGGCTGGGTTCAGAAAGGGTTATTCGACCTTAGACAATATTTTTGTTTTAAATCCACTTTACTCCTTGATGAAACATTTTTAAAAATATAAAGAGTTATATAGTGCATTTATTGATTTTGAAAAGGCGTTTGATAAGGTGTGAAGAAATGGGTTATGGAATAAAGTAAGCATAAACGCAGTGAATGGTAAAGTATTTGAGATCATTTTTAATATGTACCAGGGAATCACATAAAGAGTAGTGATGGATTCTGAGAAATCGCCATATTTTCCATATAATATTGACCTTCGTCAGGGAAAAAATGCATCACCTTTTCTTTTTTCCCCTGTATCTTAATGACTAGAAAACTTCATGATTAAAAACAATGACATAGGCTTAAACTGTTTAAGAAAAGACATTAAGCAAAACTTGAATATATATATCAAAATTGTTCTTCTGTTATTTGCAGATGATATTGTCCTATTGTCGGAGAGTGTTGAAGATTTGCAGACATAACTAGATAGCTTTTCTGACTATTGTGAAAGATGGAGACTCAAAGATATTGTTGATAAAACAAAAAGCCGAAAAAACAAAGGTTTGAGATTTAGATGTTAACAAATTAATACTGTTGATCATTTTCCATATTTAGGAATTGTCTTCACTCGCACAGGCTCTTTTACTAAAACAATAAATAACGATATCCAAAAGGTAAATATTGCAATGTTTCATATACTGAAGGAAGACAACTCAATTTATCAGCTGTCAATATGACCTATTTGGAAAAATAGTGAAGTCTATTTTTCGATATGGATGTGAAATATGAGGTTTTGCCAAAAGTGACATAGTTGAAAGAGTTCACGTAAAATTTTGTAAGTAGGTACTTGGAGTTAATCCTTCATTGATGGTGTATAGAGAACTTTGAGCTTATCCATTGTCCACTTCTATTACAGAATGATCAATTATTGGGTATAAGACTTTTGTTTGGAAAAGCAGAAAACATTTCTACATTTAGGTATAGTGAATGGTATTTCAAGTTCATTAATGAAAATATGTCCATGTTTAAAATATATGAAACGCATATAAGAAGATTGTGGAATGGAATCGGTTATACCTGGTTACAGCTAAATAATATTGATCCTGTTTGGGTATGTAATTATTAAAAGATAGTGTGAAATATCATTTTATACAAAAATGGGTATACGATGTTAAAAACTCTTCCAAAGCTACATGTTACCGATTTTTGAAAGAAGAACTGTGTTTTGAAAAATACCTTTATGTTTTAAATGTGAAAAATGCAAAAATGTTGTGTACATTTTTGAATAATTATGTACAGTAATCATAAATCACCAATTGAAACTTGCAGGTGGGAAAATATAGATAGAGCTGAAAGGATATGTAAATAACATGTATGTTGAAGCTATAAAACTGAATTTCATTATATTTTAGAATGTCCAGAATTTTATATACAAAGAAGAAATTTCCTTGGTAAATATACTGCTCTTAAAGAGTTAATATTTTGAAATAATCTTCTGTTATGAACTGTTAAAATATAAGAAAGCTCATAAATGTAAGTTTATCTAATGTATTAATGTCAAAGTGTGTTCTGTGTAAATAAACAACTACAATATATGCTGCTCTGCACACACAAATATACTGAAACGAAAAAGAAACGCAACTTCAAATTGTAGGTTTAATAAAATAATACTTGTGAGCATTATGTTTAAATTTCATATGTAATAGTTAATATTGAATATTGATGTAACATCCTTTAAATGTTTAGAGATTTTTAAGAACAGGTCACTTTGCTAGAAGGTCATGATTTTCAGTATATATGTATATATGTATGTTATATTATGTTAATGTATTATCTCGGTACCATTAAGTTGGATGAGAAATAAACGAATCTTGTTTCAGATTAAGTTAAATGAAGCCAGAATGTAGATATAAACATTGAACTGTTACCAAATGCTGAATTACAGTTGTTATGAATACTTAGGTGACAGATAAATATCCATGTTGTCGTTAAGTAAATATGCTATTCATTTGTTTGTACAATAATTTGAATACACATCACATTTTACAATATAAATCAATAGTTTTCAAACATACATAACGATATCGATATTGAAACTTTTGACAATCAAGATCATTCATAACGACTTTTCATTTCACTTTGTAAAAGAAACGGATCGGTGTTTGTGTAGTTTGTTTTTTGTGTTAATTACGGTATCTGTCCTTCAGCTGACGGAACATGCTTCTTTCGCTCAGGAGATAGAACCTTGGCTTATCTCGCAGGAGACCCGTGTTCGATTCCTGTCGGGGCGCTGAGAAGGAATGTGTTTTCCTCTTCTTTCATATCTTCCCTTCATTTGAGTATAACTGATGAAAGGGAATCAATCACTATATCCGGAGCATAGTATCATGCCCGATTTCCGTTAGTATCGCTATATTAATTTAGTATCATTATAAATATTTATATCTCTTCAGGAAATGACATACAATGTATACGTATTGTACAAAAGACTCGCCGGTGAATATAGATTATATCAAGCGTGGCTGTTTACAAATATCACTCATCACTTTCCTGTCAATAGATTGTCAACTGATTCCGTCTACGCTTTGTTACTTATACACACCCACTTCTTCTACACTTTACTACACCGGAACTTGGTCAACATTCCCAACCAGTCCATGTAGGATATTTTTTTTTATTTCATTTGAAATGTTATGAAACGAGTCTTAATAAGAATGTTTTCTCCATCGTCGCACTTTTTTTTTTGAAACCAACAGTTTGAGTGGAATGTTAACTTGTGAACAGAAACTGATGAAACTTGGTATGCAATCAATAAGATCTCGGACGAGTTCAAAAACCGAAATTATTCAACCGTAACTTCCGGTTATTGCTTTTTGTAATTAAATTATTATTGAATCTTGTGAACATGATAACTCTAGTAAATATAACGCAAGTTTCCTCATTTATATGTAAACTTCATATAAAACCTTATGTCAACAAGATATCGGATGGATTCGCAAAAAAGGATTATTCAATCGTAATTTACAGAGTTATCACCCTTTAAAAATATATTATTGTTGGACTTTGTAAACAGGATAACTTCATTGCCCACAGAACCAGTCTCTGTTCATTTCATTCAGGTGGCCGTCTGTTGGGTTTGGATGCATACCGAACTCTTATTAATACATGTATATTGAAGTCGGTAAGACAGCTATATGTCTCTGTATTAAGTAAAGCAAGGTGTCACCCAGTTTTTTTCTTTCGCGTCAATTTCAAATCATGATATAATATATGTCATTGGTTGCTCAAGCCAAGTCAAGGTATTTGGTCCATGAAGGAAATAGAAACACAGCTGTGTGTACAATAAACATTAATTGATTTTTACATTAATAAATAAGAAGAATGGGTATTGTTAAGTGGCCATTGTTGAACCTAGAGGGAATACTAATGATTATAATGATATGTCCCTGTCAAAAGATGACATAGATATGTAATATCTGATTATCTATTTCTAGGTTAATTATCCAAATCGATATCAACAAAATGAGATGACTTTATGTCAAAATGTTGATTTAAAAAGTGAAACAACATGTAATTAACAGTATTGCATGGAAATTGTCTCAATTAATCTTTCGAAAAAGCAAAAAACAAAAACAAAAACAAAAAAACAAAACAAACAAACAAAAAAACAAAACAAAAACAAAACAACAACAACAAACATACAGTACGTTGTATCAAGGATATAATATACACGTCATTGATTGTATACATGTATAAATGTAAATTTATCATCATCTTTATAAGGTATTAATTTTGTACGGGGATAGTTTCCATCATGTTATTAAACAGTATTAATATACGTATTGGTGTACATATACAGCGAGATATTTGACCTAGTTTTACGAGACACCAATATAAGTTAACATTTCATAGCGACGGGGTAATTAAAATATTGAACATACATAAAGCTTTCTCGTTATTTATAATTAATGTCAATAGATTGAAAACATGTTTAAGCCACTATACCATCATGTTGTAATTGTCGGGTTTTTTTTTATTTCCAAACGTGATGCAATCATTTTGCAATTTAAATATAGATCAACTAGGGAAAACCTGTGACGTCACTGTACCACCCTATCCTACTCAGGGTGGTACTGGGGTGGTACTATATATTATATAGCGGGGAGAGGTGGCCCAGAAACCTCACTTTCCCTACTACTACTGGAGACTTGTGTAGATCCTTGAATGGTATAATGATAGAAATTTGTTTTGTATAATAATGTAAGTTGCTTTTGGCCTAAGCTGTAAACTAGATCGCAATAAGAGAGTATAAGAGATTGTTTGTTTGTTTGTTGGTTTATCGTCCAGTGAACAGCCAGGGTCATTGTGAAGTGGGGTATCCTTGTAGTTGTTGTTGACTACCACACTGAACAACATACGGGAGGTCTGTAGTGTGCCATCGAGAGCAATTAGGGAAAGTCCACGGACACAACCACGACAGCCCATCTTTTGGCTTCCCAAGAAACACAAACCAAAAAGGATAAGGAGTACGAACAGGACACCTCGGATCATCACCTGAGGTTACGTGGCCGGCGTTCTAACCGACTGAGCTATGTAGTGTTAGAAATATCGTGTGTAAGCTGTTAGCGACGAAATGGCAGCTCCGGCGGTATGGGTCCCGGGCATTCAGTAATATATTTGCTGATTGGTAAAGGCCCAATAACCACGCATACAGACTTGTGATCAACTTTTTAGACGACTTTATTGCTGTGATATAGCTGTATATAAGAACTTTAAATTATTATGTATTATTCGAAGTACAAAGTAGTAAATTTACTTTAAGACAGTTTTAAAGCTGATAATGTGCGTGTTCATAGCTTCCATTGTGTCTATAGTTAGAAAAATCATAACAATGTAGACTATAATGCAATTGATCGAGACTGTGTACATTTTCTGATATCAGCAGATCGATATGGAAAAGCATGCATCTATGTACATATTTTATGCCGTTGTGTTATTAGCATAAGAATTGATAGTTCATTAGATCGTCAGATGGCTGTCCGAACGATCTGTTGGATAGCAGGACAATGTGCTATCTGTTCCAAAATCACGTGACGGGTATTGAAACCAATATTACAATATCGTATTGCATGATGTAAGAAAATGGAATGGATAAAAAATTATTACATTTCTAAAGATAAAGGGAGATCGAACTCAATTAAATATATAGCGATACTCATTACCTGATAGGAGATAAAAAAAAAAAAAAGTAAATTTGCAATAAAGTTCTCTTTCGTTCAACGCTGTACTGCTGACAAATTTCTGGTGTATTATTTAAAAAACGAAAAAAAAAAAAAAAAAAAAAAACATTAATTTTTAAACTTTAAAATAAAATCTCATCAATTGATATTTGACAAAATGATAGTGAACTGCTAGGGAAAACGCTTTTGATGGAAAACGGAAATGTGTAGATTTTAATAAATAATCAATCGTAAACACACAACCTATTGCCTTAATAACAAACACAGTAAATTTAAAATGTCACATCAATTTCATCGTCGGAGTTCTTGTGATGATAAATAATGGTTTTTGTCCGACATGGTCGTCTATTCAACAGCTGTAAGTACAATGAACGTCACATCTATACGTAGAAACGTACTAGTAAATTAAATAGAAAAACAAAAAACAACATATTTATTCATTTTACAATTTTACAATTGTGAAACAAGTTATATCAACTTATATTAATCACTCGTGTTGGCCCGAATGGAAGCGCGCGAGGGGTCTAATAAGTGGGAGGAAACCGGAGTACCCGAGGAAAACCCACGTGCTCGGGCAGGTGAACCATTACCTTTTCACGTCAGAACAGGGAATTGATCATCAAGTTTTCCGCAATTTTTTCAGTCATGCTTTAAGGTATGTTAGTGACAGTTGGTATGCAACTTCAGTATGAGTAGCTTCAGGTCAAGTTCAAGTTTCAGGGTTTTTGGGTGAAAGTTAATGTTACTGTTACTATTTTTAACGGTGCCGGTAGGGTGACATTCATTGTTTTAGTAATACTCTCAGAATACTTGTTTAATTATTATTCAGGGTCTTTGTTCCGTCCGATATCACCAGCACTGAGACCTTACATGATTGTGTAACTAGTCAACATCTTGCACACTGCGACCACAGGGGTTTGGCCCGATTTTACAAATGAAAGTGCATATAAATCGTGCCAAGCCCCTGTGACTGAGACCTGGTTATGTGGCCTGTACTAGCATCCGGAACTCCTCGGTTTAGTTTTAAATACACGTATAAAAAACCTCGAGGAGTTTCGGATGCTGTACAGGTATATAGACAAGGGTGAGTTCACAGGCGCCTGCTTTTGGTTAGTATTAATAGAAAAACGAAATATCTTTAAAAAGGATAAACGGCATGGTTTTAATGCTGGTGGTTATAATGTAAAACTGCTTGTGAAATAAATTAACGAACTTATGCGTTTCAGCACGAATCAAACAATTATACCAGTTTGAATCATTTTTGGTGATAATAAGACTGCATTTGAATCAGGAATATAATTTTATCAATGTGTCATTTGAAAAGATGCATCCACTCATTCAGCTTGCATTCAATATTAACTTTGTTTTGTTTTTAACTGCATACCTGCATTTTGCATTTACCGCTACATTGACCAATCACATATACTTCATCTTGACCAGTAACGCCACCTGTCGCGTCATACCCGGGCCCAAAAGAACAAATGAGTTGGGGCTAACTTTTTTTATCAATACTTACCAGAAGCAGACGCCTGTGGTGAGTTTGGTACAGTGTACATTCGATTAACACTGTATATTTGTTAACTTAAACAGTGAAATCGTCAAATTACAAATAATCTTGACTGAGAAATAGTTTACATTAATTATTTTGACCGTAGGGTGGTCGGTTGGCACAGTGGTAACACACTTGCCTTTCACCTAGGTGGCCGGGGTTCGATTCCCCAATCGGACGTGAAAATGTATATGGGATCACCTGCCCGACCACATGGGTGTAATTAATACATGTTGATTTACATTTTTAACTTGTTTCGCAAATGTAAAATAAATGTATACCGAATAGTCCAAATTGACTGTCATGTTTTATGAATGATAAAAAAAAATCTAACAGGAGATAAGATAGGACAAAAACTTACGTCTTCGATTTTATTTCATGCATGTAGGACTGAAATAATTTGCAGTAAACAAATAAAGTTGAAAATCCCCAGTTAGGCGAGCATGCTTCAAACCATCGGCGATATATTGTTCATTCGGATTGAAGTAAGTCCTTTTATTAGAGTCTTCACTATGACAGCTGCAGTGGTGTAAGATAACTCTCTCTGAGAAGGCTGTCGGAACAATATAGATAAGAGAAAATAATTCGGTAGAACGGGTATAAAATATCATTTCAGAATTAATCAATTGAAAACAGACTGTCAAATGACAAACATTTATTATTTAAGTGACGATTACCTGTCATGCATTGTTGATATAAGAATTTGAAGATTTTTTTGTATACAATTCCGAACGTTATCAGAAATATTATTTACAGCTGTTTCATTATACTTACAGAACTTTTTCACAGTTTAATTCGTTTACAACAGCTACAAAAACCACAGCCCGGCGATTTTCTGTTTTTGCCCTTAGTGTATTTGCCACCTTGGTGTCGACAAATATCTCCGTATGTAAAACCTTGGGCAATCATCCAAAAATATTCGAGGAGATCCTGTGGCGGAAAACATTTCCAGCCATCTGTAAAACAAAACATATCGGATATCAACAGAGGGTTACTTATCCAATAAGGTTGTATATTCTTTAAAGATTCTTTAGCTATGACAAAGAGTAATTACGATTTCCATACAATGTAAAAACTACGCTTTAACCGCTGGTCCTAAAAGAGATTTTTTTTAAAAATAGGGTCCTGCCTACTGCTACTACTACTGCCTACTGTATTTCAACTACTTAATTACTTTGTATTGCCAACTTCGTAATGCTTATTCTATACTTCTTATTGTATACTACTTATTGTATACTACATATTGTCTACTACTTAATGACAACTACTTATTGTATACTGCATATCGTCTACTGCTTATTCTCTACATTAATTACTGACTATTGCTTACTGCTTACTAACTACATTGCATTCGACCTTTGAGGGATGTGGTGGCGAGGGGGTTATTGGAGGGGGATACGTGTTTACTCTCTCAATACTCGGTATTCTAACAAAAACAAAGGGGGGGGGGGGGGGGGGGGGGGGGGGGGGGGGGGGGGGGGGGGGGGGGGGACAATGAGAATCAAAGCATCAGGATTATTTTAGCATCAGGATTTTTTGTTTTTGTTTTTTTGTTTTGGAAAAGTATGTGTACGCACCCGTGTACCCGCGTATAGGAAGCTACGCCCCTGATCACGGTTTGTCATCAGTGCACGTGGCCTTGCGTCTAATCACACGTATCCGGAATGTTCCCGAGATCCACCACACACATCCGGAATGTTCCGAGATCCAGCAAACGGAAGAGTAATGTGCTGGGTTGAATATTCAATATGGCGCGATATTTACCTAAACATTGGAATGTGATGTTTGACCACTGTCCAGTAGCCCAAAGACAGTCCATGGCCGGATCCCCGACAGCGTTGTAGAGGTCCGGATCACAGGTATAATTGAATGCTGTTCCATTTCTCGTGTAGCTCACTTCCCCACCAGTATTAAGGACATGCGGAACAACACAACATCCTTGAAATGAAAGTCAACACTGGAAGTCTAAATGTGAAAAACCACGAATTTCACGAAACATTGACAATGAATTAGCTTATTTAAAGTCTACGAGGACATAGGCCTTTTTAAGGCCGGTTCACTCTACTCCTGCGTCAGAACGATAAACTTATGTAATTCGAAATTTCATTTTTAAATCATCGTCGTTTAGGAAAATTGGAAAATCAAGAAATGACATTTTGGGATTTTATGATAGATTTTAATATTGGTTTTAGTTTAAATGCTATTGTATCCATTTAGCAAAGAAATAGCGTTATATAATTAAACTGAATAATATTTTATTCGTAGAGGGAAGAGAGCGCTGGCTTGGAACACAGGGACTTGAGAATTTGTTACAGTCTACATGTATTTGGACCTTCCCTAAAGCGTTTTGGGGGGCTAGATTAAAATTCGGTAAAAAATGACATATTTACCGAATTTTAATCTAGCCCCCTGAAACGTCTCAAAATGTGCTATACACACTAGGGAAGGTCCAAATACATGTAGACTACAACAAATTCTCAAGTCCCTGTGGCTGGGAACGAATTTGTAGGAAACAACGCAGCATTCGAAAGCAATCAATGTTTCTGTTTTGTCCGTTCCGAGCCACCGTAGACGAGAGATACATGTTTTCACTGTATTACTAGTCTTCCATATGTAAATGTGTATTGGGAGACGGCGTAGAGAAGTTGTTATTACTTAATCCCTAATCCTCTGTTATAAGTTTAATAATAAATATACATTGTATTTAAATCAGAGAGGAAACACGACGATATATATTGTTACGTTACCGCTATATTGCCGTGACCGCCAATTTATTGTATTGTATATATATGGTATATGTACTGTAGCCCGAGTTTTCTCTGACCCTGTCACCATGTCTGGTGTCAGGGCAAGAGAAAACTCGGGCTATTTGTGTACTGATGAGCTGTAAAGCTTAAAGTCAATAAAATGAATTGAATTGAATTGATTAAGCGTCTTTTAACGACATCCAATTAAGTATACACAAGCTGATTTGGTTAATTACTGTCTAAAAGACCCCGTAAAGTGATCGTCAACCAGGAAATTAATTTAACTCTTTTTCAATTACTTTAAACATATTTTGTTGCCTAAATTAAACTGAACAAGGGATTGGGCACAAGTTATACCGACTTATTGGAGCCTTCTCCCATCATACATTTACATGATAACAATGATATGGACAAGAAAATGGAGTTATACATAAAAACAGGTACACGTATACAACATTAAACAAGAAATATCTTTAAAAAAGATAAACGGCATAGTTTTATGCTGGTGGTTATAATGTAAAACTGCTGGTGAAAAAAAATGAACTTATGCGTTTCAGCACGGATAAACAATTATATCAGTTTGAATCATTTTTGGTGATAATAAGACTACATTTGAATCAGGAATATGATTTTATCAATGTGTCATTTGAAAAGATACATCCACTTATTCACTTAACTTTGTTTCGTTTTTACCGCAACATTGACCAATCACATACTTCATCTTGACCAGTAACGCTACCTGTCGCGTCATATCCGGGACCAAAAGATTATACGGCTATGCCGAAAAACACTCTCAAAATTTATTGATGGATTTGATGAAACTTTGCACATAATAATCTAAACACCATGGTGTTGAGATTTACAGAATTGTTTGAATTACAAAACAAAACCAGTTCTAAGTTTATCTCAATTTCTAACGCATTTATAATACGGAGCATAATATGCGCATTTCAGTGACGAAATATAAAGAAAAAGCGAAATGCATTCTCACATATATTTCAATTCTCTGTATATATCCATCTGGGTCCTACTTATGATTAATACACAATATATTTCACGATCCTATGTAGATATGTATTGTCACTCACCTTCCCAATGAAGGCGAGCTATCGTGGTCGGAAACAAAATGTATTCCTATACAGTTTTAAATAAAATAAAGCAGTGTTCAATCTGGAAGATTCTAGTGTTATCACTGTGAAGAAATGGTTTTGAGGGACGAACATTGGAAACTGGTGAACGATAACCATTAGTTCTTGAAAATACGCTTTGGTACATGCGAAAAGACGTCAAACAACAAACTTTAATAACGAAAGAACAAAACTCGTCTAATGCAAACAGTAAAACGACAAAGCGAAAAAAAAACACAAAAACAAAAAAAAACGAAAAAAGCAAAATAACACAAAACAAACCAAAACGACAAAGCGAAATAACATAAAACAAAAACAAATAAAAAACGGAAAAAAAAGACAAAGCGAAATACAAAAACCGAAAAGGCAAAATAACGAGAGAGAAAAGACGAAAAAACAGTATAAAAAGATGCCGTTGTACTTTTCGATGTAAGTTTTGTCGTTTGACACCCTTTCGCAAGTAACAATAATCAAAGGAAGGAATGCCACGATTATATCATGTGAAGTAAAGTATTCGTATGTCAAAATAAAGAATTTAACTTTGAAAGAAATGATTTAAGTTAAAAGCAAATAGTACCTAATTTAATGAAAATGGGGGGAAATCTGCAATATCATAATCCCCACGCCCATTTTATAAACCCTCGTGATAAAATTTAGGGTATGCAGACTTTCATTGTCCAGGGACAAATGATACAATATACCTTTATACGACAACTATTTGAAACAAATACAAACAAACCTGATTTTTCTACATAGACTTCACTGTTTCCGGAGACGTCGGATTCCAGTGCCATGGAGGACAAGGTACAGGTCTTGGAGGTAGCGTTATAGGCGTAGGAAACACAATCGCACAGACGTTCGGTACACCTCGTGGCACATCCTAATCGTGACGTAACTTTTACTGTTGAGTTGAACAAACTTTCTTTGAAAAAATGATTTCCTTTTTCAAATTGTCTTGCCAGACATGGTTCATCTGCATTCACATGCAAGAGGCATAACATCACAAAGATGACGCAGATATTTGCAGTTGTCATTTTGTTCACTTTAAAAATAATTAGCGCGAAATATTTCATCCATTACCTGGAACTGCGTAAGTTCATCTAAAGAGCACATCGAGGATATATTTTTACCTGTTTCACAGTCGCGTGACACTCCCCCGTTACCCAGTTGATAAACATACATAAATATACAATGAACATCCTATCTGTGATATACCAGTGTCGGCCATTGTGTATCGTTATTATGGATGTTTAGAACCCTTTCAAACTCCTACGGACGAATATTATTCAAACCATCAATCTACAGAACACGCCTTGTTACACGGCACCAATGACCTGGATAATTTTATTTATAAACAATTACACAGATAAAAGTACAGATTCATCTGACGACCTCTTCTACAACGAGGATCCTGATTCATTCATAAAGGGGTTTAGTTTTTATTTGTTTTAATTATTAATTTATGTTTTAGTTTACTTTTTCTGACAATTCTCTCCAAGGAAGAATCGAGTACTGTTGTAAACATGAATAATTTTATCTACTAGAATAAACGACATCAATACGTTTAAGTACATATATTCAATTTATCAAAAATGAAATTGGTATATTTCATAACGGAATTTTGTTTGGAATTATTTCAGTAATAAATTTATTTAAGAAATAATTAACGATGATTCGTGTATTGTTGCAGGATATACAACTCGGACGAGGATATTTTGCAATTAAATTAATAACGAAGGGATCAAAAAAAAAAAAAAAGAAAAGAAACAAGAGGCCCAGGGGCCTAAACGGTCATCTGACTCTAAATTAAAACCCTTATATTATTGTAGTATGCATTCTCTGTAGCAAGTATATAGTGGCACTGTTAGCCATGGTGGCCATCTTGGATTTCTGACCGACCCAATAAATAACAACACTTGGTCTGGACCATCTAAGGATAATTTCTGGTAAGTTAGAGCTGAATCCCACCGGTGGAATTTGAGAAGAAGTTTGAAATAAGTGTTGTTCAGGAAAACCATGATTGCGCAATCATGTTACAAAATGGCCGCCATTGCTGCTATGTCAAAGTTTTTACGAGGCTGAAAAAATAACAACACCTTGTTGGCCCTCCTTTCTTAACATCCTCGCCAATTTCCAGCTCAATGGCACCAGTGGAACTGGAGAAGAAGTTTAAAATGTGTTTTTTAAGATGGCGGATATGGCGGCCATCTTGGATTTCAGACCAATCTAAAAAATAACAACACTTGGTCGGGATCATCACAGGCAAGTTTCAGCCCAACAGCACTGGTGGAACTTGAGAAGAAGTTTAAGATGTGTTTTTGAAGATGGTGGTTATGGTGGCCATCTTGGATTTCGGACCGACCCCAAAAATAACAACACTTGTTTGGGATAAAATCAGGATCATTTCAGGCAAGTTTCAGCTCAATAGCACTGGTGAAACTTGAGAAGAAGTTTTAAATGTGTTTTTCAAGATGGCGGCTATGGCGGCCATCTTGGATTTCGGACCGATCCGAAAAGTAACAACACTTGGTCGGGATCATATCAGGATCATTTCAGGCAAGTTTCAGCTCAATAGCACTGGTGGAACTTGAGAAGAAGTTTAAAATGTGTTTTTCAAGATGGCCGCTATGGCGGCCATCTTGGATTACGGACCGACCCCAAAAATAACTACACTTGGTCGGGATCATATCAGGATCATTTCAGGCAAGTTTCAGCTCAATAGCACTGGTGAAACTTGAGAAGAATTTTTAAATGTGTTTTTCAAGATGGCGGCTATGGCGGCCATCTTGGATTTCGGACTGACCCGAAAAATAACAACACTTGGTCGGGATCATATCAGGATCATTTCAGGCAAGTTTCAGCTCTATAGCACTGGTGGAACTTTAAAAGAAGTTTAAAATGTGTTTTTCAAGATGGCGGCTATGGCGGCCATCTTGGATTTCGGACCGACCCGAAAAATAACAACACTTGGTCGGGATCATCTCATGATCATTTCTGGCAAGTTTCAGCCCAACAACACTGGTGGAACTTGAGAAGAAGTTTAAAATGTGTTTTTCAAGATTGCGGCTATGGCGGCCATCTTGGATTTCGGACTGACCCGAAAAATAACAACACTTGGTCGGGATCATATCAGGATCATTTCAGGCAAGTTTCAGCTCAATAGCACTGGTGGAACTTTAGAAGAAGTTTAAAATGTGTTTTTCAAGATGGCGGCTATGGCGGCCATCTTGGATTTCGGACCGACCCGAAAAATAACAACACTTGGTCGGGATCATCGAATGATCATTTCTGGCAAGTTTCAGCCCAACAGCACTGGTGGAACTTGAGAAGAAGTTTAAAATGTGTTTTTCAAGATGGCGGCTATGGCGGCCATCTTGGATTTCTGACCGACCCGAAAAATAGCAACACTTGGTCGCGTCGTATCAGGATCATTTCAGGCAAGTTTCAGCTCAATAGCACTGGTGGAACTTTAGAAGAAGTTTAAAATGTGTTTTTCAAGATGGCGGCTATGGCGGCCATCTTGGATTTCGGACCGACCCGAAAAATAACAACACTTGGTCGGGATCATCTCATGATCATTTCTGGCAAGTTTCAGCCCAACAGCACTGGTGGAACTTGAGAAGAAGTTTAAAATGTGTTTTTCAAGATGGCGGCTATGGCGGCCATCTTGTATTTCTGACCGACCCGAAAAATAACAACACTTGGTCGCGATCGTATCAGGATCATTTCAGGCAAGTTTCAGCTCAATAGCACTGGTGGAACTTGAGAAGAAGTTTAAAATGTGTTTTTCAAGATGGCGGCTATGGTGGCCATCTTGGATTTCAGACCAATCTAATAAATAACAACACTTGGTCGGGATCATCTCAGGATCATTTCTGGCAAGTTTCAGCCCAACAGCACTGGTGGAACTTGAGAAGAAGTTTAAAATGTGTTTTCAAAATGGCGGCTATGGCGGCCATCTTGGATTTTGGACTGACCCGAAAAATAACAACACTTGGTCAGGACCATCTCAGGATCATTTCAGGCAAGTTTCAGCTTAATCTCACTGGTGGAACTTGAGAAGAAGATTGAAATGTGAAAAGTTTACGCACGGCGGACGGCGGACGGCGCACGACGACGGACGAAGCATGATGACTATAGGTCATCCTGACCCTTCGGGTCAGATGACCTAAAAACGGGGGGCCTCCGTAGGATTCGAACTCGCGTCGTGATAAAAATTTATTGAAAGACTAACCCATTAGCCCACTCGGCTATAGTAAACTTTTATAAAACGGGTGAATATTAGATATACAAAATAATGTATAAAATTGTAACAGCCGTGACTCGCGACCGTGTATCATTGGCACGAGCGTGGGTTATTGGAAATTAATACATGGTTTTAAACCCAATCAAAACTGGCGTTGCATATATATAGCAAAAATGGTAGAATCATCTATTTATTTGCTATTGCTTTCATTTCTCAATAACAATTTTCCTAAAGAATGAACCAAGGAAAAGCTCGATTCTGGTAGTCTTTTTCCCTGTTATAATGTAGGCACCCACCATTCCAAAAACCAAGAAATAAATTTCGTTTCAACTATATATCCCGCTTTGGACTGTATTTATTTTGAGTAATTTGACTGGACTAGTACTTTCGTTTCCAGGGAAGACGTAATTAAACCATGTGCTGTACAAGCGGTCACCAGAGTTCTAATAAATTTCAATTGGTTTGACCAATTTTTGCCCCTCTTATCAGCCTCTGAGGGTCAGTCAGAGGAAATATCATATGTGCATATTATCAAACTGTCATTCTGTAAAATCTAACCAAGATGACTGAATTATTTCCAATGGCAAGTCAACAACTTATGCTCAAAAATATGATTTCTCTACATAAACTATATTAATTTTTATCCTCTCCCCAGGGGCAAACGTGAGACCCCAAGGTAATGAAATTCAGTTTTGGTAAAGCACCTTAAGAGAATTCTATAGATTAAGAATATTAGATTCTACCATATCTGGGTATTGAGAAGTTTTTTATTGTTGAAATTTCAGTCAGTTTTAACCCTTTTGGCCCCGCCCCTCAGTCCCCTTGAGGGTTGGGTACCATACAATTCACAATTTTGGTTGACTTTTGGTCATGGAATGTTTCTGTCAAATTTTATTGAAATGAGATCATGCGTATCTGAGAAGAAGTCTAATTGTTTATAGAACGGACGGACGACGGACAAAAGTTATTCGGGACTTCGTTTCAGGTGACCTTGTAATTGAGATTTTGTTTGGTTTGGTGTATTTTGTTTAACGTCCTATTAACAGCCAGGGTCATTTAAGGACGTGCCAGGTTTGGAGGTGGAGGAAAGCCGAGTACCCGGAGAAAAACCACCGGCCTACGGTCAGTACCTGGCAACTGCCCCACGTAGGTTTCGAACTCGCCACCCAGAGGTGGAGGGCTAGTGATAAAATGTCGGAACACCTTAACCACTCGGCCACCGCCGAATTATTTCATAATTGACAAAATCTTCAGTTAATTATCTGGAATCCGTGATAATTTACTCTTACGATAACAAAGATAGATGTCAGGTACCCACCATATTTTTTGTTTTCATATCTGCAAACCTATGTGATGCTGAACAATTTGATCCAAATGGGGACTTACACTCAAAATCAGGAAGTGATAGGAAGAATTTCGTATTATATGGACAGACGGTCAAGGAAGCCATGGATAAAAGGTAATAAACTGTTCCACCGAAAAACATAGGACACTATCCAGTCCTGTTTTGTAAAGGATCAAAAACAAGAGGCCCAAAAGACCTGTATCGTTTACGAGATAGTTATGCAAATTAAAAGTTATTTCAGATAATTTCGAATTAGGTAAACGTCATTTGGTATTCCTTTATCCTAGCATGCTCTACTGGTCCAACACCATGACCTTGACCATCGTGTATTGAAAGGGACAATTTAAATACTTTTACACGTTTGACAACTCTGACCTTGAATGTAAGTAAAGGTCTTTCATTTTAACAAACGTGGTAGTAATTTATATCAAGCTGCTACAGACAGAATATCATGATCCTCGGGATGTAGGTTATTGTAAAGTCATTGAGGAGAATTCAACACATTTGACCTTGAAAGTAGGTAAAGATCGTTCATTTGAATAGAATTTGTAGTTCTTCATTCCAGCATACTACTGGTTCAATATTATGGCCCTGGAACTCGTGGTTGTTTTGAAGAAAAATGTTTTAAACATTTTAACAATGTATAGGGGCACGGTTATAGGGACGTGGTTAAAGAGACGTGGTTATAGGGTCGTGGTTAAAGAGACGTGGTTATAGGAACATGGTTATAGGGACGTGGTTAAAGAGACGTGGTTATAGGGACGTGGTTAAAGGGACGCGGTTAAAGAGACGTGGTTATAGGAACATGGTTATAGGGACGTGGTTAAAGAGACGTGGTTATAGGGACGTGGTTAAAGAGACGTGGTTATAGGGACGTGGTTATAGGGACGCGGTTAAAGGGGCGCGGTTAAAGAGACGTGGTTATAGGGACGCAGTTAAAGAGACGTGGTTATAGGGACGTGGTTATAGGGGCGCGGTTAAAGAGACGTGGTTATAGGGACGTGATTATAGGGGCGCGGTTAAAGAGACGTGGTTATAGGGACGCGGATAAAGAGACGTGGTTAAGTTATAGGGGCACGGTTATAGGGGCGCGGTTAAAGAGAAGTGGTTATAGGGACGTGGTTATAGGGGCGCGGTTAAAGAGACGTGGTTATAGGGACGTGGTTAAAGGGGCGCGGTTAAAGAGACGTGGTTATAGGGACGTGGTTATAGGGGAGCGGTTAAAGAGACGTGGTTATAGGGACACGGTTATAGGGGAGCGGTTATAGGGACACGGTTATAGGGGCACAGTTATATGGACGTGGTTATAGGGACGCGGATAAAGAGACGTGGTTATAGGGACGCGGATAAAGAGACGTGGTTATAGGGGAGCGGTTAAAGAGACGTGGTTATAGGGACACGGTTATAGGGGCAGTTATATGGACGTGGTTATAGGGGTTCGGTTATAGTGGTGCAGTCATGGGTGCATTTATTGGGGCAGTCATAGGGGCACGGTTATAGGGGCAGATGCACCTATTAGGTCGATTATGGTAATTAATGAAGAGAAGACAAATCAAGTTAATGTTTAATCCCTAGGGTTAATCCTTCATCACTAATGGTCAATCCTTCACCACTAATGGTTAATTTTTCAACACTAATGGTTAATCCTTCACCACTAATGGTCAATCCTTCACCACTAATGGTCAATCCTTCATCACTAATGATCCAGAATTGTTTATTAAATATGAAAGCTACACAACACAACTTTAGCTCTTTTATTCAATATTGTTTACTTTTTATATAAACAAAATAACAATGCATCTAAAGTGATCCGATTCTATTGTTGTGTAGTAACACATGCTACATAACTGACATGCCTATTGTTATAATGTCCATAAATGTATACTGTTATATTTCATCTCTTCTTACATATCTGGAATATACAAGATAATTTTATGGAGATGGGGAAACTCGTAACCAGTGATAAATTTATATCATGTCCCTGTAAGCATCAGAATCTATCAGAAAGCCAGTCTGAAACATAAATGAACATCTCCCAGTTAATTAATTAGTTAATTAATTAACAAACACGGTGATTTATAGAATCTTGCCCTACCTTGAGGGTGACAGTGAAATCACAAATCTAGCAATATTGACATGAAGTGATTAAATATTTTATATTGCTGCTGTGCATCATTGTATTGTTGTCGGAACGGGCTACCTGTCATACCTAAGGGGTTGACAGAGAAATAATACCCAAGGGGCTGACAGAGAAATAATACCCAAGGGGCTGACAGAGAAATCATACCCTAGGGGTTGACAGAGAAATAATACCCAAGGGGCTGACAGAGAAATCACACCCTAGGGGTGACAGAGAAATCATACCCAAGGGGCTGACAGAGAAATCACACCCTAGGGGTTACAGAGAAATCACACCCTAGGGGGTGACAGAGAAATCACACCCTAGGGGGTGACAGAGAAATCATACCCTAGGGGTGACAGAGAAATCATACCCTGGGGGGTGACAGAGAAATCATACCCTAGGGGGTGACAGAGAAATCATACCCTAGGGGCTGACAGAGAAATCATACCCTAGGGGATGACAGAGAAATCACACCCTAGATGGTGACAGAGATATCACACCCTAGAGGCTGACAGAGAAATCACACCCTAGGGGTGACAGAGAAATCATACCCTAGGGGGTGACAGAGAAATCATACCCTAGGGGGTGACAGAGAAATCATACCCTAGGGGGTGACAGAGAAATCATACCCTAGGGGGTGACAGAGAAATCATACCCTAGGGGTGACAGAGAAATCATACCCTAGGGGTGACAGAGAAATCATACCCTAGGGGTGACAGAGAAATCATACCCTAGGGGGTGACAGAGAAATCATACCCTAGGGGTGACAGAGAAATCATACCCTAGGGGTGACAGAGAAATTATACCCTAGGGGGTGACAGAGAAATCACACCCTAGGGGTTACAGAGAAATCACACCCTAGAGGCTGACAGAGAAATCATACCCTAGGGGGTGACAGAGAAATCATACCCTAGGGGTTACAGAGAAATCACACCCTAGGGGTTACAGAGAAATCACACCCTAGAGGCTGACAGAGAAATCACACCCTAGGGGGTGACAGAGAAATCACACCCTAGGGGTTACAGAGAAATCACACCCTAGGGGGTGACAGAGAAATCATACCCTAGGGGCTGACAGAGAAATCATACCCTAGGGGCTGACAGAGAAATCATACCCTAGGGGTGACAGAGAAATCATACCCTAGGGGTGACAGAGAAATCACACCCTAGGGGTTGACAGAGATATCACACCCTAGGGGTGACAGAGAAATCATACCCTAGGGGTGACAGAGAAATTATACCCTAGGGGTGACAGAGAAATCATACCCTAGGGGTGACAGAGAAATCATACCCTAGGGGTGACAGAGAAATTATACCCTAGGGGGTGACAGAGAAATCACACCCTAGGGGGTGACAGAGAAATCACACCCTAGGGGTTGACAGAGATATCACACCCTAGGGGTGACAGAGAAATCATACCCTAGGGGTGACAGAGAAATTATACCCTAGGGGTGACAGAGAAATCATACCCTAGGGGTGACAGAGAAATTATACCCTAGGGGTGACAGAGAAATCATACCCTAGGGGTGACAGAGAAATTATACCCTAGGGGGTGACAGAGAAATTATACCCTAGGGGTGACAGAGAAATCATACCCTAGGGGTGACAGAGAAATCATACCCTAGGGGTGACAGAGAAATCATACCCTTGGGGGTGACAGAGAAATCATACCCTAGGGATGACAGAGAAATCATACCCTAGGGGTGACAGAGAAATCATACCCTAGGGGCTGACAGAGAAATCATACCCTAGGGGTGACAGAGAAATCATACCCTAGGGGTGACAGAGAAATTATACCCTAGGGGGTGACAGAGAAATCACACCCTAGGGGTTGACAGAGATATCACACCCTAGGGGTGACAGAGAAATTATACCCTAGGGGTGACAGAGAAATCATACCCTAGGGGTGACAGAGAAATTATACCCTAGGGGTGACAGAGAAATCATACCCTAGGGGTGACAGAGAAATCATACCCTAGGGGGTGACAGAGAAATTATACCCTAGGGGTGACAGAGAAATCATACCCTAGGGGTGACAGAGAAATCATACCCTAGGGGTGACAGAGAAATCATACCCTAGGGGTGACAGAGAAATCATACCCTAGGGGTGACAGAGAAATCATACCCTTGGGGGTGACAGAGAAATCATACCCTAGGGGGTGACAGAGAAATCACACCCTAGGGGTTGACAGAGATATCACACCCTAGGGGTGACAGAGAAATCATACCCTAGGGGTGACAGAGAAATTATACCCTAGGGGTGACAGAGAAATCATACCCTAGGGGGTGACAGAGAAATCATATCCTAGGGGGTGACAGAGAAATCATATCCTAGGGGTGACAGAGAAATCACACCCTAGGGGGTGACAGAGAAATCATACCCTAGGGGGTGACAGAGAAATCATACCCTAGGGGGTGACAAGAGAAATCATACCCTAGGGGGTGACAGAGAAATCATACCCTAGGGGTTACAGAGAAATCATACCCTAGGGGGTGACAGAGAAAGCATACCCTAGGGGGTGACAGAGAAATCATACCCTAGGGGGTGACAGAGAAATCATACCCTAGGGGTGACAGAGAAATCATACCCTAGGGGGTGACAGAGAAAGCATACCCTAGGGGGTGACAGAGAAATCATACCCTAGGGGTTGACAGAGAAATAACACCCTAGGGGCTGACAGAGAAATCTCAAGATCTACCAGGTAATCTTTTTTTAAAAGTGCAGGAGACACGTAAACCTAAAATGAAAATAATATGGTTAATGGAAATGAGCAATAGCCATGGCATTCAAAGATCAAATGAATGACATGTTTACTAATACACAACATAGCTTTATAAGCACTGTTAAAGGAGAGTATTATTTGCCCTTTATAGAAATTTTGAAAAATATAAAAAATGTTTCTATGAATAATTGAAAAAGGGGATCTTCAGACTTCAACACGACTGAAACCAAAATACAAAATACTGACGCCTATATGCATGACAATTAATACCATTACTAAATGAATCAATGCATTTCATCTCTAGCACCAAAATCTAAATCATCAAAAACTGTTTTAGAGTGAAAAAAATACATCAAAATTTAAAGAGAAAAATCACCACCTTACTGAAATCAAAGCAGATATATTATTCAATATCGGCACTTTTTATTTTTGCTCCATAAATCTTTGTATCGATAGAAACGAAGTGTTGTAGCTATTTTATAACATTCCGATATCAAAACCAGAGTGCTAATGATATGATTCCATGCCAGTTAAACTGCATTTTGCATGTATGTATGTTATTCGATAATAATCATGACGACATAAACACCATATACATGATAAAACATTGTATTGTACTCTTGCACAACTTGACAGAACAAGTCCCTCAAATCTGATTGACTGAAATTACTAGCATACAAAATACAATGATTTATCCCTGTCGCAGAGTGAAATTCGATGATAAATGGAATAACACATCATCTGATGCAGACCAATCAACATCTGGTACAAAACTGAAAATGTAATAATGGAACAACATATCAGAAAAAAAAAGCATTGACATGATTGATGAATGGTACAGGAGAATTTCTGAGTTTCAAAGATTTCTAAATGATATTATACAATATTTAAATATCAAATGAAATTTTAAGCAAAAATCTTGAGTAAAAAAAGTCCTCCAAATAGAAATCTTGCCCAAAATGATAACTAAAATATTTGCAACATATGACAAATATGACATGCTACTAGGATGCCATGTTAAAACTGGCATCAAGACATGAAATTAACGGAGATGACAGGGTGATCAGCTCTCTCTTCTTCGAAGATTTGAGCTAAAAAATGAGATAGGGCAGGTTTAGTATTTAGTATCTTCTGTTATTGTGACGTGTCTCGCTGTATAATGCGTTGATAATCTTCAAATTCTTTTCCGACATACTCCAAAACAACTGATGCCTGTTAAAAAGTTATTTTGCTTAGAATGTATTAACAAATCATAATCCAGTATAAAGATATGCAGATTTTGTGTTAATTGATAATATTGGTAAAACTCAACCAGAATTCTTTCATAGCGTTAAACTGAGGGATCACAGACGTTCAAATACACAGATTTTGTTGAATATTTTCTCTGGTTTAATCTCTGCATCTATCTGGGTGGTCGGGCGGTACAGTGGTAACACACTTGCCCTTCAACTAGGTGGCCGGGGTTCGATTCCCCAATCTGAATAGATACATTGGGTCACCTGCCTGACCACTTAGTTTTCTACTGCCAGACTCCGGGTACACCAGTTTCCACCCACAGTAAAAACCCTCGTACACTTCCATCTAGGCCAACAAAAGTATTACTAAATGTTGGTATAACTTATCTCACAGTTGTTGTAAAATAAATATTTTTGAGATTTTAACTACCACTAGCTAGAAAACAGTTGTTTTTATTGGAAAAATGTTCAAACTATCTGGCGATTTGAACTGATTGGAGGTTAACCATTCCTACGATGTACCCAGTAATATGTATTTTTAATAATGTAGTTGAATGCTCATAATTCTAATAATACCAGCACTTCTTATTTTAACAATGACTTGTAGAGTAACGTATTTATTCCATAAATGAGTGCAGGGGAAATATAAATTAACATTTGACAGAACTTTTACTGCATGATAGATGGGCGGGCTTATTACCAGGCATGGGGTTATTGTGGACCATTACGGTACTAATGAAGGATGGGCTTATTACCAGGCATGGGGTTATTGTGGATCATTACGGTACTAATGAAGGATGGGCTTATTACCAGGCATGGGGTTATTGTGGATCATTACGGTACTAATGAAGGATGGGCTTATTACCAGGCATGGGGTTATTGTGGATCATTACGGTACTAATGAAGGATGGGCTTATTACCATACATGGGTTTTTTGTGGATCATTACGGTACTAAAGAAGGGTGGGCTTATTACCAGACATGGGGATATTGTGGATCATTACGGTACTAATGAAGGGTGGGCCTAGAGCTACAGACTTACATGATTATAATGCAAGTATAAACAAAAATATAAACAAGAAATACAACAAATTATGTGTCACGCCCTTTCCCACTTTTTTAATAAAGTAATTATATAAGTTAAGCTTAAAATAACTCCAATATTAAAAAAGTTCCAGCATTTTTACAAAAAAAAAAAAAAAAAAAATCTTCTTGATAGTATGGAAGCACCCTGCATATGTTATAGCCATGTGTAAATATTGATGCATTGCAAAATAAATATCAAATTTAGCAAAATCACTTTCCGGGTAGTCTCAAAATTCACCTTAATAGGACATTTTACACCAAAAATCACTCTTTCTAATAAGTAAGAAAAAATACATCTGATACATTACAGAACTCATTCCAATTTGAGAATCAATTAGAGTTGCAAAAAATTATTTTACATCAACTTTTCAAAATCTGAAGTTTACCCAAAACAATACCACTAAAAGTGAATATTCACGCAATTTGAAGGGTGTGTTGAAATGTCCCTATTACAATGCAACTATATTCAATGTTTGGTTGGAATAACTTTGATATATTCTCAGACACTGTGCTAAACACAAAACTTTAAATAAAAGTCCAGATTTCCAGCATCCCTAATTTCCAGGATCACTGGACCAAAAACTCTGAATTGATATTTCAATCAACGGTATATTGAGATGTCCACTATGTGATCTAACTATATGCATTTGTCAATTCAAAGTTTGACAAAAATAATAGATCTTATATAAAACTGCTTCAACTGAATCAGGAAGAATATTCTCCTCTGCACTGAATCTACGTGCATGATAATCGGTACAACACAAACTGTTCAAATCCTTTTGTGAATGTGATTTTAAGTCCAGGACTTCCAAACCATGAATGAAATGCGAAAATGGAATATTTACAAATCTGACGGGGAAAAAAAAATAATCAAAAATTGATTTCATCACTTTTTGAAGAATTTAATTCCCTTATTGAATGTATGTATTAGTTTGATTCACAGGAACAATCAGTTCTCCAGGGAAGTTTGCTCTTTTTACTGATACACAAAGCTTGAGACATTCTTTAGATGGTCCATTTCATAATGTCGACAGATTTATATACATTGATATTAATTCCTCAGCTCCTTCATTTTCTCGTAAAGTGTGTCGGCATCCTCCGCAGTCTTCACTCTGATAAGCATAGCAGTAGCTTTAGGATCCTCCTTAGTATTGATGGGAGGGTTCGGTACACACATCAAACTCACGTTGTTCTTGCCCTGACGATTCAAGGGTAGTGAGCTCGATAGGTTGATATTTAATATGATGTTCCCTGAAAAATAAATAGTACTCAATTTACATATGTCACGAATCATTTCATCTTGAATTAATTCACAAACAGCTCATTTAAATGTTTCTTTTATCTAGCAGGTACCCCCAAATACCTGTAATCCAAATACTGGTACCATAAAAGGCAAATGCAGCTTGGTAAAAAAAAATTGCTGACTAGCGATAAATAAATAAAAAATTATGTCAGCAATTCACCCCCCCCCCCCCACCCCCCGCAAAAATATTTGTTTTTTGAGGAAAATATTGTCATGTATCATTTTCATTGATATGGGATTAATAGAATCTAACATGGGCCTGTTTGATGGATAGGGAGAATATCTTAACCCGAGTGAAAGAGATTGGCCCGGACAGCACAAGGCTTACAAAAATTTTTCTCTCACATATATCAAACTTGAAAATATCTGTAAGACATAAATGCCTCTACTGCCATGTGATCTTTTCATAAATTTTGACCTAAATCTACGAAAGAATGAAATTGCAAAGTGTTTAAATCGAACCATTCTCCTACCTAAAGTTGTATCCGCACGTATTACAAGCTGTGCTTTGTCGTCAGGTTTTTTGAGATGTAAGAACCCGATTCCACGTTCCGTCCAAGCACCGTCCTTCTGATAAAACAACTTGCATCTGGAAAATATAAATTAAATAATATTTTGTGAATTTCCACAATATGCATATACTTCTTTCAAAACTTCCAATTCCAGTTCCCCCCCATAGTAAACAGGCTCTAAATGAACAACTACTAGCATGTGTAATGTTTTGTAGATGGATTAATTAGATTATGATGTATATTCAGTATCATCGACAGACAATAAATAATTTGGTACCAAAAACATACAAGTGCTATATTAACCAGCCATAGGAAGATCTTCAAACACAATTTACCTGGAATAGTTGATTATTTTTATGCTGTATCACTTTAATAGATCTGATTTTGTGAAAAGTTTATTTCGTGAACTTACTTCATAAGACATAATCATGAATCCATGATTTCATGAACGCTGATCAAGAAATGACTTTTAATTCGCGAATGATGAGCTATCAGAGACATGGACTCTGCTGTCTCCTATATCGGTAACTGGTAACTTGGTGGCCATCCAAAAGTTTTATTTTCATACAAATAATTGTGAAGGATTTGAATTAACAATTGACTCTCTTTGCGTATTTACGCAAAATTAAATCGATGCGAAATATAAGCGATTTACAGTTAGCTAAATGCAAAGGAAAAACAAGAGATCCCAGAGGGATCTTGGCGCCCACCATTGAATGATCTTTGTAGGTTCTATGTCAGATTGATCTTTTCTCTACTTTTCTCTACTTTTCCCTTCGTCTTACTAATTTGAGTAAAATGAGAAACATCCTTCCAGTACTTTTCAAACTAGGGGAACCTATATATAAAATGTATCAATAATGGCTGTCTGTCTAGTTATGCCTAATTTTATTTCGGGATCAGTTGGAAAACAACATGGCCGACAGGCAGTCATCTTGGATTTTGAAAATTGAAGTTTGTTATCGCTATCTCCGAGGAAGTATTGAAGTAAAACACACAAAATACTAAAGATTGCAGGTATTGAAGCAATTTGTGTGTTGTATGGCACCTGTTGCTATTACATTAAAATGATTCACATCTATATTTCTGTAGAATATTATTGACCTTGAAGTGTTTTCTTTGAATTTTAAACTTGCTTGTGATATTATGGACCACTGTGATGAATGATAAGATTACTTCAATGAATGAATCCAATAGAGCACTGACAATCTTTAGCATTGTGTGTGTTTTACAAACATTCGACAAGAAAATGATGGTCCGTATTGGTTTCAAAGGTAAGAGTTTAATAGGAAAAACAACCATGATATTATTATATACACAATAAATATTTATTACCCATTAAAATAATGTAATAAAATTAAAAATAAAATTAGCAATTAGTGAATGAACAATGATATAATGTGATGTTTCATAGACATATTTAGCACAAGATTGTATCATAGGTGTACAGAACTATACCTATGATGTACATACTTCATGGAAAGTGTATGGCTCAATTTCCCATATAAACACAATATGAATATTATCATCTTGTCTAATGCCACACTGAGCACATACGAGTCAATTTGCATGAAATTGACAATATAGTTTAAGTTGTTTAAAAAAGTTTTATAAATCAGTTGAGTCGTTTTTAATGACACACCAAAAAATATAGAAGGCTCCATGTTCTTCAGCTATTTGAGCAACATGACATGGAAAGAAAGGGTTTACAGGCATTTACTGCCATGCCAGTGACCCCACTTTCAGATACTTACCGGTTACAATAAATCAACATTAATTTGCTGAGAATCATGAGTTGCTGAAAACATCAATCATGTTCTTTTATCACATTCTTGTTTTAAGTCTTACTCCAAATGGCAGAGGTTTATTTGCAAATATTCTTAGTGACTAACTGACTTAAACAGATATTCAAGAAATCTTTTTATATACACCTACACAATATAAAGCACACAATTTAAGTGAAAT